>NW_015159724.1:288115-302258 GCF_001447785.1 Gekko japonicus | reverse complement strand
GGGCAGCATTTACAGTGCAACCTGGAAGTGATATCATTGCATCAGGGGCAATGCTGTAGCATTCATCCCACATTTTCAAGAAATTACTGATTAAATAAGAAATTACTAAACAGAGTACATAGGGGTGTAAGTGTGTACGTCTGGAATTTCATTTGAAAGGCAGAGTGACACTGGAACAAACCCTGATTTGATGTTAGATCCAAAGTATTACTGGAACTGGTACTCTGTCTGCACAGCCTGCTTCCTGGACTGGACTTTTATAATTAGAGACATGCATGTATACTTATTTATGAATGTACTACTTGTTTTCAGAGCAGACCATTTACGTTTAAAAAAAAATATTGAGAGCCATTATAGACATTCTTTGTAATCAGTTGTATATGGTGATATTCCTAAGTATGAAAAACAGCAGAGGTTTGATCTAAATAATTTTTTTAGGCATGCACTCATAAACATGATCTTTTCAACACAAAAGGGAAAGAATTAGAATTTCTCAAAACTCTTTGAAATATGCTGCAGAAAAACATCTAAACATAGCCCAATAAAATACCTGTTTGTAAAGCATATATTTCCTGAAAATCACTACACTCTTTTATTAGAAAAGAATATTAATGATCTTTTACATGTAAATACTATAAAATAAATCAAAGATGTTTTACTGTCTCCTTTAATTCCTCTGTATTTGTTTTTGGGAAACCTGTAGAATATGTCTCAGAAACTCCAGATGAATTCTCCTATTTACTGAGAACTTCAAAGGAAGTGGTCTTTTAAAATGCAAATCTGCCAAATCTGTAAAAAGGGTGAAAATGCCAAAGAAAATAAAAAGAAGAATCTTATAGTATTAGTCAAGCTAGAATGAAAAGGAATCGGTACATATGCAAATAGGGCCCATGCAAATTCTCTAGCAGGTTCTTATCCTCTAATGAACAGAACACTACACATGGCATTTTATTTTTGAAAGAATATGAATAAATCAAGCAGACGTAGCTATGCAAAAAGAATCTGTGGAGCTAGGAACCTGTCTAGTGGTGCACAAATTAAGAATGCAGCCAAACAATCAGTTTATTATTTATGGCCAGACTTGGAAAGTTGTCATTACTTGGGCGCTCATATGGAATCAGACAGGCAGGGAGAAAATTAACCCTGCCTGTGGAAAAGTGAGGTAGCGATTTCAAAGATCAGGTGATTGTGAAAAGCTAAACCGTACTTCAGGCAACTCAAATTTAGGCTACAGTGATTGTGCAATCCAATGCAGAGTTGCTCCACCCTCAGCCCACTGCAATCAATGGACTTTGACTGCAGTAACCCTGTGCAGGGTTGCAGTGTGAATATTTTAAAATGAAGGAACTCAAAAGATATCGATATCATTGTGATATTAATAATTATTAATAGGAACACAAGATAAAGAGCCCTGCTGGTTCAGAGCATTGGTCCAACTAATCCAGCAACCAGTTTCATCCAGTGACCAACCAGTTGCCCTGGAAGGCCAATAAACAGGGCGAAGAAGAAGTAGTAGTAGTAGGAGATTGGATTTATACCCCGTCCTTCACTTGGAGTCTCAAAGAGGCTTTCAAACTCCTTTCCCTTCCCCTCTCCACAACAGACACGCTGTGAGGTAAGTGGGGCTGAGCGAGCTCTTTCCAGAGCTGTCCTTGAGAGAATAGCTCTGACAGAACTATGGCTTGCCCAAGGTCATCCAGCAGCTGCAAGTGAAGGAGTGGAGAATGAATCCTGGTTCTCCCAGATTAGAGTCCACGCACTTAATCTTTATACCAAACTGGCTCTCAGAAGCCAAGCCCTTTCCTGATGTTGCCTCCTAGCACTGGGTTTCGGAAGTTTGCTGCCTCTGAATTTGAAGATTCCTTTTACTCACCATGGGTAGTAGCCACTGAAGGACCTCGCCCCCATGAATCTGTCTAGCCCTCTTCTAAGGCCATCCATGCCTGTGGCCATCACTACATCTACTGGCTACTAATTGAGTAAAGGAGTATTTCCTTTTGCTGTCTTGAATCTATTGCCTGTCAGTTTCATTGGGTGCCCCTGAGTGATAATGTTATAGGAGAGGGAGAAAAAGCTGCCTCTATCCACTTTCTCTACAATTCTATAAATCTCTGTCTGTAACATCTCCCCTCAGTTGTCTTTGTTCTAAACTAAAAAGCCCCGTACCCTTCAGCCCTTTCCATAGGAAAATTGGCCCAGCCCCTTAATTAGCTTGGTTGTCCTCTTCTGCACTTTTCTCGGTTCTGTGGATTTGTGATACAGTGACCAGAACAGCACACAGTATTCCAAATGAGGTCTGACCATTCCAAATGAGACCTGATCCAAGGACATTATCCTGGAATGGATATAAATGCCATGTGTTATGTTTAGCGGCAGGAAGTATTAAATGTATTTACAGCACACCTAATTGAATTGATTGTGTATATAACCATTGGAAACAAAGGCTCTTTTATGTACTGGTTCTTTAATATTATCAAAGGAAGACAGTATTACATCCTCATTTTAGAATTTCCTTAAGTTGCTTGGGAAACAGCAATTTAATACTAGAAATCAGCTGATAAAACACACTTCACATTTTCTTGCTTATATATGTCACACAATGCCTTACCATGCTGGAGTGCCATAATTATTTCTTGTTTATTTTTACCATAACCATCTACTTTGGTATGACATGAAAAAAGCTTTCAGTGGCCGAGTTCAGACTGACAATTTGAAGCACTAGGGAGTCGTGGCAAAGAAGACCCGGAACAGACCCGGAACAGCTTGGTTGCAGTATTCCTGTTCACACTGCAGCGAATGAAGCAGGAAGATACCGTGGGCAGGAATAAATTTCTATGATGTGCAACCTGTTCCCCCCAGTCTGATTCAGAGCATGAATGTGTTTTAAAACAGTAGGAATCGAGCTAGTTGTATTAGAAAATCAACAAAGTAGTCAATATATGTGATTTCAGTGGGAAAGACACTCTCAATACCCAACTGTAATAAAACTTTCAGGAATTGCACCCCTTACTGAAGCAAGGTTCACTGCAAGATAGATAGAGATAACTGATAGAGATAACATGTCTGCATTTTATAAGCAGGTGAAATTCTCAGTAAGAGAGTAACATGGGGGGGGGGTGTCAATGTGCATGTGAGTGAGCTTTTCCCTCTTTTCCCAGGATCTTCAAACAAAGGATGAGGGTGTCTTTTTAAAAAATTGAGTGCACAGGCAAAGAAAACTCAATCTTTCTCCTCACCATATCTCACTGTGTTCCTCTTCCACATTTTTTCCCCTCCATCCTGCCTGACTTCCCATATCAGAGCCTGGCCAGGAAATAACATGCTTCAATCAACAAAATGAAGTATGGGGTACGGCAGGATTTAGGACTCCTGACTCGCACATATTCTGCTTGTGCTTAAAAATAGGTATAGTCCACATTCCCATTTACAAATAAACAGAAAGGGTTGCAGATCCTTGTCACACACTATCAGCAGCTGGGTAAAGGTAGGTGATTTACATGGGAGGGAAAGTGTAGAAGCTGACTTGGATTCCGCCTAATTTCTGTGGGCACAAGGAGGGTGGTTACTTTTGCTGATCCCCTCCTCCCACAGGAGACCTCCAATTCCCCTCTAAGTTTTCCCTGGGGGCTCCGTGCCCCCCAGAAGATGCCTTTTGGGGTGTGTTCTAAGCTGCCACAGAAGGGAGGAATCAGCAAAAATCACCCATCCCTTGTGACTTTGGATATAGGCAGGATCCAATCTGCTTAGTGCTTTATGACCGTGGACATAGGCAGGATCCAAGCTACTTAGTGCTTTGACTTAGAATTACACACTTCAAGAGACTTCAGGCCCTAATCACCAGAAGCCCTCAACACATAACATTATGCACATTAAAATCAATGCACATAAAGGAGGAGCAGGTGCAAAGGCACTGGCCCATTCATGTCTATCTGACTACTAATTTGTGAGCATGGAATCAACATGTTTAGAAATTTGTACATGCTTCCTCCCTTGATCAGGAACATTAGATAGCCATGCAGCATTCACTGGGAGGGAACCTACATGTATACTTCTTATATATGTACACTCCTAGCCAATATGTTTATCTGAGGGGCCTAAGCTTTCGTTTCCATTTGCCCTCTACGTATATTAAGTTTGAAACTTAAGAGAGGTTCTGATCCTTCTCCATCATCACCGTGTCTCTGGCATCTTATCTGATTTGATATGTTAGATAAATAAATAAGAAATTATCACTGAGTTCTGGCATGTTCTCTGAATGTCTGTGAATGTCTGAATGTTTGTGTATTTTTCACCATTTGGAGGTAAACTGTTGCCTCTGCTTCTCCCTTGTAGGGCTGGTGAGCTGCCTGTTCTGGTAAGGGGTGCATAGCCTGGGCATCTGCCTCTATTCCCACCATCTCCAAAGCACTGTTGTGAACCAGTTCAAACAGCAAAACATTTTTCTTTATCCCAGTAACACCTTCCCATCATGGGGATGAGGCAAGCCATACTTTCTGTGTCTTTACCCCTCGCCATTTCTTCTATTTCTCTGCCACCATATGCAAGAAAGGCATTTCCTTCTTTTCCCAAATGGGTGAATAGTTTGGCTGGTGCTGCCTACCTACTGTGTATGCCCTTCTAGCCCCTGTCTGCCCTGTTTTAACATGAATACAAGGAGAGCATTCCCTTGCCTGACTAGCTTAGCACTCACTCTGACCTGATAATGGAATAGCTCAAGCAACCAGGATCTAGCATAAAAAGCCGCCCCCCCCCCGGTCAGTGCTATGATAGAGTTATTGGCAGAAAGTTGGAACAACTATTAGGATGATCCTGTTCTGTGAGAACTCCTTCAGTTGGATGGTGTTACTATCACACACATTTCGGCTGCTGCCCCTCCCTGTCTCAGTCCCTCCAAATGCCTGGCAAAACAAAACCAGGCAACACACATATCTTTTGATGCTGTCACACTCTCCTTTTGCGGTCCCACCTGCTCCTGTTTCCTGCTGTACAGGAAAACAAAACCAGGTATTGAGTGCTCAAACAGATGTGATGCTGAAGAAAACATGCATGCCTAATGGGACAGGAGTCTGGAGAAGCAGCTTTAAAAAAACATAAATAGCTCCCAAGGGCCATTTCAGATCAGCACCCCCACTCCTACAGTCCTGATCTCAATCGCCTCCCCCAATTGTTGGGGGGGGGAGAGAAAAATATGCTGGGAGCTCCATTTGCAGTGAATCTTCCACTTGAACACTTGGATGTCAAAAACAGTTTTTGTCACATTAGGAACTATGATGCACCCATCCTCTCCCCTCCCTCATAGGCAAGATTTTCCCTCCATTTTTCTTTCCCTTTTGTGACTGAGCCACCCTAGTTGTCTGTTTTATTTTCTGAAGAATTCTGGCTGTCCCACCCTGTCACAGTATCATATTTTGGCTGTTTTCTCAGCCCAGGAACCTAAGGAAAGGAATAGGAGGCCCATTTAAATGTTATGGCTTAAATAGCACTCGAGAAATGTTTATATTCCAAATTAATAAAATATTTTATTCAACACAGAGGAGAAAGATCAGGTGAAATCAGGGGTAAAATTTCTGAGGTAACTCAATATAGATAACTCTGAGGTAAAATCGGTACATGCACAGACTTTAGTTCTTATGTTTCAGGCTAATGAGAGTTTCTTAAACTATTCACAGTTGCTTAAATCTTTATGTTGAGAGGCTTTTGTTCAAGTGTTTTCCCAAACACTGTAGTACACTTTCTTTGAGTATTCTCTGACTTTTTTGGTTTCCAGAAGGCTGGTACACTCTTTCTTTTCCAGTACATAAACCCCTTCTCTTGAAACACCAGTAATCGTCTTGATTTTTCAACTGACTCTTAAGGTATCTAATGGCAGTTTCTAACCAGATTAGACCAGGGATCTCGCTATTCTTCACACATAACTCCCTGTCTGGGTAGGGAATTTTCTTTTCTCTCTAGAAGATTTATCCCCTTTCCTTGGCCCAAATGGGAGTCCATATCTAACTACCCACTCGTCCTTGCCAACTTTCCCCAGTTCTCCTGTCTGTATTAAAACTGCTCTCAGTCAGGGCTGAATTCTGAAACTGTCAGTACTTAACTCTTCTCAGCTAGGGCTAAAATCAGACTGAATTCTCCTCAGCATCCAGTTCAGAAGTCTTTCTCTGTTCAGCTGATGCTAACCAATCAGATCTCTTGGAACAGCCTGTCACTCAGGGCTCTCTGGCTCTGTGAAGAATTAACCCTTCACAGTCCTTTATCTGTTTACACAGCACTTCTAAGCTTTTAAAAAGTGCAGTCCATCACAGGAACCTTTCAGTATTTCCAAATACAGCATGATTCAATTGTACATTTCCAATTGCACATCCTTACATGTTTTCATACCCATTCCCACCACGTGGTAGCTTATCTAAACCTACTTGTGTGAACTCTAAATACATAAAAAGCTGTCATCACTTTAAAAATCAGTTAACAAAACACGAGAACATAACTAGGGAAGAGGGGAACATATTAATTTGATATTGTAACTCATGTTAGGTTTATTGTAGGAGGTGGAAAATGTCATTTTCCATACCCTCTATCAAAGCTGAGACTGAAATGTAGCTCACAAATGTCTGTGATGTAGGTGGCCTGGGGGAAACAGCTTTAAATTAGCTTAAAACATTTCTTGGAACTGTGGGCTAGTATGTCTTCTTTTTTGATGTTTGATCATCAAGTGAACTTGTATTTACTGCTTGAAGTCACACAGCTCTCTTTTGAGTGATTGACAGGAAAATCTGACAGCAGGACTATGAATAATCCATTGGAGAGATTTTTCTCTCTTGATGAATAGGCACTTTTCAATTTCTTGACACATGTTTATTATTTGGCCTAATCTCACCAAATGCCATAATGCCTGAGGAACACTTATGGTGCCAGCCAGCTTTTCTACTGATACCTGTTTCATTGTTGTGAAAATCTCCCCTTTCATTAATGCTGTGCTGTAGCAGCATGTGTTCTCCACTCAATTCTCTAATTCATATCTATGCCACATTCAATGCAGTGGAACAAATTACTTACCTTGACTAACCTTTGCATTTATTTGGATGCTTTTTAGTCTCTTTCTGTCCCTCTGGCTGCAGCCCTTCCTGGGCGCAATTTCCCATCTGATTCTCTTTCACTCTCCTTAGCCTCAGTGTCATTGAATCCAGTTTTTGTCCATGAGCATCTATTGACATCAGATACAATATCATGAGATCATGGACATAATCGGATAATTAAATTGCATTGCAGTCAAATTGTGTTTTGTTTATTTTGGTCTCACTCAGTAAAATTTGTCCCTAATGCAATTTATTGTATGAAAATGATATCCAAAAGAACAGCATTGCAAACAACATGAAGGATTTACAATAAGTACCACAACCACCAAAAAGATGATTTTCAATATTCCCACAAAAAGAGGAAAGTAGCTCAACCATAAACTTCCAGACTGATAGAAAGCAGCACAAAGAGGCAGATTTTCCATTCTTTGGTATTTAATAATAATAAATTCAGCCAAGCATGCTGATATCATAGCTGATTTCAAAACTACTGTCTTGCCTTTGTTTTGAAACGATGGTAATATTTAATGTTTTGGTTCAAATTATCTAAGAGGTTTACAGAAACATAGCTAGGCAATGCCATAATCATTAAAATTATGTGTTTTCAGCTATACAATGTGTGCTATGTTTGAAAAGTCCTGAGGGCAGGAGCCATGACACAATGGTAGAGCATCTGCTTTGTATTCAGAAGGTCCCAGTAGGTGACAGGAAAGACCTCAGCCTTGGAGAGCTGCTAGTCAGGATAGTCCTTGGTACACCAATGGTTTGATTCAGTATGTATTATCTTGTTCTCACTGCATTATTTTCTACCTATGTAACACCATTTATTGCATTGTTTAACATAGGGTGCAGTCACACGTGCCAGATAAAGTGTGTGTGGGGGGAGCGAGGCTATTTCCTCTGGAGGAATTTGACCCGCAGTTGAGCGATCACACCTCCCTTTGAAGCTGCAGGCGCAGCCCATCAGTGTGTGATCAGATGCAACTGTGGGTGAGTATTTTTTTTTTGCTGTTTGTTTCCCATGTGCTTAAATGATGAATCGATGAATCACACCTCTGCACTGAGGGCTCCCTATGGAGTTTGCGATGATGTGCCTACTGAGAAGGGGGGGAAACAACAGCATGGAGTCGGGATGGCCTGATCAGACCATCCCGATGGCATGAGAGTGGGCTGGAGTAATCAGGCAGGGGAAAGTCACTCTGTGGCCCGTTGCAACCTGTTTACTACCGGATTTTTCCCGGTGTCTTTGCTTCTCTGGTGGAGCAGAACGGGTTGCCGATGGCTGCGGGATGCTTCCCAGATGTTGCTGTCTGATCATTCTCTTTAAATCTGCCTGGCATTTGCACCTATGTCAGGTCTAATTGTGCATCTGATTGCAGCCATAATGTATCCAATACCTATGCTTTGTTTCAGAATTTTATAAGCCTAGTCTTATTACATTGCTTATTAGATGTTTCATCCTGTTGATTGCATTGATTTGCCATGAGTAATCTGCCTTGAGTCTCAGTGAAAAAAGTGGGCTATAAATAAACAAAGAACAATCTTCAACAAACCTCATGGTGTATTTATGTGTGTGTATGTGTGTTCAAACATTTAGTTTTGGCTGGATCAGGAGTTAATGATGTAAACTCATCCTTTTTTCATCCTACTAGGGGCACAAGGCAAGGTTGCCCGCTTTCGCTATTGATATTTGCTCTAGCAATGGAACTGCTGTCAGAAGAGTTACGGAGAAATGTAGTCATCACTGGATTCAACATCGGGGGAGTCGAGTATAAGTTAACGATGTATGCAGACGACATGACTTTATATGTGACTGACCTTCTAAATTCTCTACCAGAGATATCAAGAACAATAGATAACTTCGGAATTTTATCAGGCCTGCACCTTAATACAACTAAGTCTGAGATATATCCAATTGTACTAGCCACAGAAACCAGGGAACAAATTAAACAAAACTTCAGTTACCATTGGATAAAGAATGAATGGAGACATTTAGGGATACAAATACCCCTAAAACTAAACAAGTTAGCTGAATACAACTTTCACAGGCTTCATAGAGAAGTGCAAAGTAAAATACGAGATTGGAATAAACAAAAATTAGTGCTCGCTGACTGACTCCAACTGATAGTAAAAGGTAAAGGTTCCCTTGCTCAAAAGCCAGTCGAATCCGACTCTAGGGTTGCAGTGCTCATCTCCGTTTCAAAGCCAAAGAGCCAGAGCTGTCCGAAGACATTTCC
Organism: Gekko japonicus; assembly: GCF_001447785.1. NCBI lineage: Eukaryota > Metazoa > Chordata > Lepidosauria > Squamata > Gekkonidae > Gekko > Gekko japonicus. The sequence continues at coordinate 292,951 of NW_015159724.1, read as the reverse complement.
GTGGTCATGTAGCCAGCATGACTAAACACCAAGGCGCACGGAACACTGTCACCTTCCCACTGAAGTGGTACCTATTTATCTACTTGCAATTTCTTGCTTTCGAACTGCTAGGTTGGCAAAGCTTCTTATTCCCGAGATTCCTCTTCCTTCTTAGAGCACTGCCCATCCATATCTCTGACAAAGATTTAAGTCTATGGCAATGTTCCGTATCTAATTTCTTTTGGAATTCTAATAAATCCAGGATTGATCACCGCCATTTAGTTAGGCCAACGTTGTTGGGGGGTCTTGGTCTCCCATCACTACGCCATTATTATCAGGCAGTCGCACTTGCCAATCTTACTAATATGTTAGAGAATGAATCATTCATGAATTGGATGCAAATCGAACAGTATTATGTCTCTCCATATACCATATGCACCCGAATAGGAGACCAGCAACCTTAAGTAACAACTCCTTTTTGGCCTCAACCATTAAAGCATGGGACTTGAAGCGACATTTTTTGGCCTCAACAATCTCTCCATTATCCACTTATACTTTCAGCCTTGGTTCCCACTGGGACTGGAAGCAGGTGCCTTCAAATCATGGACTGCATCTGGCTTGCGTTGCTTAAAGGATTTGATTGACAAAGGAGAGCTTCGGACAAAAAAAACAATTTGAAGATATAATGCAAGAAAACATTTCTTGGTTAAAATATTATCAACTTAGGAGTCTAATTGACAGGATAAAGGAATTGGGCTCCTTCACAAGACAAAAAACGGCCTTTGAAACACTCCTGAGCAAAGGATCTTTGGGCTCTAAAGGTCTGCTCTCACTTCTTTATAAGATACTTTGGGACATAGAAAAAAACAAGATCCTCCCTAACATAAAAGCCTGGAACAAAGATATGCAAGTAAATCTAAATATACAGAAATGGTCCAACATCTGGAGCTCCCACCCAAACAAATCGAAGATCTTTAATATTAGGCTACAGTTTTTCAAAATGCTTACAAGATGGTACCTCTCCCCAGCTCGACTGAAACACATACATCCTCAAAGTAGCTCCAACTGCTGGAAAGGTTGTGGGTCCACCAGTGATTTTTTCCATTGCTGGTGGTCTTGCACAGCTATACCATCCAATTCTGGGAGAAATAAAGAAGATAACATCAGAAGACATCCCACTTGATCCGGTTCTCCTGCTTCTTAATTTGAGATACAACATTGATGGAAATGAAATAAAGATTTCCGAACTAGCCGCCACATTAATAGCCACGGTGTGGCTAACCATTGCTACCTCCTGGAAAAACCCTGATCCTCCATCCATTCTTCATTGGCGAAATACATGCTGGGACCACTTTGTGATGGACAAAGTAGCAGATACATATGAGTCGCACACACAAGGGTATCTGGGGTCCCACTCTAGATTTGTGTGCAAATGGTTTTTTAACATATTTCACAGAAAATGAGTTATTACCAACACATCCTGGCTATGCAGAATGGCTACACTTATGAGATTTATTTTTATGGTCTGAGCACTTTTAAAATCCTTTTGAAATACACTTAGATTATTTATACATTACTCTTATATCAACATTAGGTTACTAGGAGAATTAAAGAAAGTGATAAGGATATGGTCATACGTAGATCCTTTGGATATGATAATGAATTGCATTGTTGTATCTGTACTTGAACTCACAGCAAGTTTGTATGATTATGCACTAATGTTGATGCATATTGGCTTTTTGGTTGTATACCAAATACCATATAACAAAGACAATTAAAAGTCTTTTAAAAAGTTTTGGCTGCATCAGGATGAGATGCCATAAATTATCTCAGGATGGACTGGACAGAGAAAGATAGGATTATATTAGCCTTATAGCTGTCAGGAATTTGGAATCCTGGAACTGTTGTATTTTGGTTTGTTCTGCTCCATCTCAGAAATGTGTAGAGGAAATAAATATACTTTTCAAGGCCATGACTTTTCCAAATTGTATTTACAATTTTCCTTTTGCAGTGACATGTTGTGAATGTATCACTTAAGGAAAATGTCACAGAATTATTTAAAAATTTGATAGACTTTTTGCTATCCATAATTCCTGAATGTAAAACATTTTATTTCCTGCCTTTTGAGCTTACATTAAGTGTGTAATACAAGCAATTATTCCTCATTACTGAGCGGCTATCTGCTGGTGTCAGATCTCATTTGCAACTTTCTGATTCAGAACTCTACTACCCAGGAGTTCAAAATAATTGAATAAAAAAGCAAATGTAAGGAAAAGCATAGAACATGTTTTAATTATTGTTTTCCAGTGCACTTTCTTGATTTCCTAGAATTAAAAAATAATGAGCCTACAGGGAAATGAGAAACCAATTGTCAGCACAGGAATAAATTCAAGCATTATCAAAGGTAGACTGATTAGAGCTAAGCTCCAGAGGGACTGAGGGAACAACAGTTTTTAAAAATACAACCTGGATGTAGCTGCAGTCCAGAAAAGGTAAAGTGGAACCATAGCCACAGATAAAAATTACAGTAATGTCATCAGACAAAATTTTATAAGCTGCACTTTCACGTCTGCAGAACTAGTATTTAGATTTTACAGGTTAGTTGTAACAAAGTCATATATGGTGCTTATGTATCTTACTGGTCCGCTGACCTCACCACCGACATTCCCGCGTCCAAGTGGGAGGCAATATGGTCCTCTTATGCATCCACCTTGAAGTCTATTAATATAAAACAGCAAAATTTTAAACTGTTAACCAGATGGTATTTAACACTGCTGAAATTACATCGGGTGAATCCAAAATTATCACCGATGTGTTGGAAAAATTGTGGCTCCATAGGATCCTATCTACATGGTTGGTGGGAATGCAAATCACTACGATCGTTTTGGAAACAAGTTCCTAGTGAAATCAAATCTCTAACAGGTTACGAAATCCCTGAAAGCCCAGAAATAATATTGCTAAACTATTGGAATGAAGTTCCTATATCAAAAAAATGCAAAGAACTGCTGTCCCTCCTACTATCCACAGCAAATACAATGGTTGCACTCAGTTGGAAGAATTCCTCTCCCTTATCACTCAAAACATGGCTCATGAAGGTTTGGAACCACCAATTGATGGATAAAATATCAGACAATCTAGCAATCTCTGATCCTTTCTATGATTCTCAATCATTTTTCGCCAGATGGTCACCGATGTTAGAAAATGCAGAATATGTTTTGGAAAACGTTCAGCAACTATGTAATTCACAATATTTTGACTTTATCAAGAGTGGCTGGATACTTTAGGTTCAAGAAGTGAACAAAACATATAATAGACTTACCTTTAGCAAAGTTGTAATATGTTAGATGTATGTTTGTTTAAAGTTGTATCTGTTTAAACTCTGATTTCAAATGTTATTCTACTAATGTACATTGTTCTTATTTGTTGAATATTTAAATAAAATGTTTATTAAAAAAAGAAAAGAAAAGTGATGTGTAAGTTTAGCATTTATATAAATAAAAAAATGAAATCACCCAACACTCAGGTGCACAAAGTAAACAGACAGGCCAATGAACATATAGCTCTCTATAGCCAGCCTACGAAGTTTTGCTTGAGATTGGTTTACCACCAATCAGGTCTTTAGGGACTATTCATAGGCCAGCATGTTGTAGTGGTTAAGAGTGTCTGACTAGTATCTGGGACACCCAGATCTGAATCCCCACTCTGCCATGGAAGCTAATTTGGTGACCTTGGGCCAGTCACACTCTGTCAGCCTAACCTTGCTCACAGAGATTATTGTGAGGGTTAAGTGGAGGGGAAGAGAATGATCTTTGGGTCCCCATTGGGGAGAAAGGTGGGGTATAAATGAATTAAATAAAATAAACAATCACAAAGACGGTACCTGAGTCACACTGGAGGCCCTCATGCTTCTACAGAAAAGTACATTTTTATGTGCTATTCTAGTAACGAACATGGGAGATCGTCTTTCTTATTGGATATCAGCCTTGTGGATTTCCTTTTGCCCCAAGCCCACTGTTTGCCCCTCCATCACAACTACTGCTACAACTAGAGGGCCCGCTAGGCCTCAGTGAGAAGAGAGGAGTGGAATGCAACACCTTCTTTCCCCTGACCTCTGTTCTCCAGCCAGGGTTGCCAGCCTCCAGGTGGGGCCTGGAGATGTCCCACTTTTACAACTGATCTCCAGCTGACAGATAACAGCTCCCCGGGAGAAAATGGCTGCTTTGAAGGATGGACTCTATGGCATTGTACCATGCTGAGGTCCCTCCCAAAACCCTGCCCGCTCTTGGATCCACCCTGAAAGTCTCCAGGCATTTTCCAACCCAGACTTGGCAAACCCTATCCCCAGCACTCTGGGCAGAATCAGCTGCCACATTGCTGAAGAAGAGAAGAAGAAGAGATTGGATTTATACCCCTCCCTTCACTGCCCAAAGGAGTCTCAGAACGGCTTACAATCCCTTTCCCTTCCCCTCCCTACAACAGACACCCTGTGAGGTAGGTGGGGCTGGGAGAGCTCTCCCAAGAACTGTCCTTGAGAGAACAGCTCTGAAAGAACTTATGACTGACCAGGGGTCTTTTAGCCCCGGAGCCCTCCGGAGCACTGCTCCGGCAGCCCGCACGGTGGCAAGCCCCGCCCCCGGTTCCCCCGAGCCCGCGCAGGAGGGCTGCAGCTCAGAGGAGGCCGGGAGAGCCCATCGTCGTCGGCTCCCTGGGGCTCGCGCCGGAGCACAGCGGCCCCAGGGAGCAAAGAGGAGGCCTGTCACCACCTCCCTGGGGCCGCTGCGCTTCGGTGTGAGCCCCAGGGAGCAAAGAAGAGGCCCATCGTCGTTGCCGCATTCCTGGGGCTGGCGCCGGAGCGCA
>NW_015159724.1:245957-287579 GCF_001447785.1 Gekko japonicus | reverse complement strand
TTTCCCTCCTTCTTTCCTTCTCTTTCTTTTCCTCTTTCCTTCCCTTTCTTTCATTCTTTCCTTCCTTTGTTCCTTCTCTCTACTCTCTTGCTCTCTTTTCTTCCTTCTTTCCTTCTTCTGTGGACCAAGTCTAGTGAGAAGGGGTTTAAACTTTAAACCCCTTCTCTCTTTGCTTCCCCCCCCCAGGGGAGGGGAGGGGAGGCTTTTGAAGATGCCTTCCCCCCCTTTTGCTTCCCCTTCTGACATCACTTCCAGTGATGTCAGGGGGCGTTGCATATGCTAATGAGCTATTATGCTAATAGCCTAGTAGCTCATTAGCATACCATATGCTAATGAGCTCCTGCAGCTCTTTTTCTACAAAAAGACCCACTGACCCAAGGTCACACCAGCAGCTGCATGTGGAGAAGTGGGGAATCCAAACCCGGTTCTCCCAGGTTAGAATCCATGCTCTTAACCACTACACCAAACTGGCTCTTCCTGGCCTGCTTCTGGGCCCTCTTTTTAACCAGTGGGATGCCATGCCCTCTTGCCCATTTTCACCCACCCATGTGACCTGGAAGTCCTTGGATTGGAGGAAAGGTCTCGTTGGCCTGGGCAGGTTGCTTCTGTCTCATTCATCTGGCATTAGGCCTGACGCCTCCCTCCCCCCACCTGTCTGCAGGGCTGCCTCTTACTTCAGAGGCCAGCCCCACCAGATGCCTGCTAGGTGTCTTCTTTCCTCTTGAGCCATCCCTGCAGCCTGTCTGTTGCACCATCCCCTGTGAGCCCATCCTGGTTGTACTGTGGCTCCAATGGGTGTTGCCTGACCAACCTCAGTCTTGACCAAGTGAGGACAGGCTGGTGCCATTCCAACATAGCACAGCCTGGCTGCTGGAGTAAGAAGTTGCCCCGACTGTCTGCTGACATCATGGAGGAGAAAGGAGGAGATTGTATCATTGGCACCAAACTTCATTTTTCAGCTGACTAGGTCAGGTGGGGTCCTGCCACCCAATAAGCCTGAAACATGCTTGTCTTTGGTCATTATTGCATTTCTTTTCTTTTCTTTTCTTTCTTGCCATATTCTTACAAAACAGCTCAGACAGGTTCATTTACATTGCAGCAACAATTAATTCCACCGGCAAAGCATATCATTTGGAAAAACAATAACAAAATAAATGAGTATATTCACAGAACCAGAAAAAAAACTACAAGTAATCTTTTTACCGAAATAAATTGCAGCCTACTGACGTTCTGCTTATAGAAGCTGATCTTTCCCCACCTTTCCTTGTCCTAGCAGTTCCCAGTAACTTTCAGTGAGTCCCCAAAAAATCATTGCTGGAGGTCTTGGGACTCTCACAGACAAAGGCTGAATCTGCATTTGTCTTTCCCACCGGTGTTCCCAGCCTTTTGACTCCATTTTCAAACAAGCTGTCGATATTTGGTGTTGTTTTCACAACTCAAGAGTGCTAGCATACTTTTGCACATCCACATATGTTTATCCTCCTTTCGGGGCAGCTCCACTGTCACTGTACCTCTGCACTGCTTTAAAAGAATCTTCTCCAAACAACATTCAAACAAGCATAGAGAAAGACGGCATCACAGCAGCATGAAACTAATTTAAAAATGCAAATGCAGATTCGACCAAAAACTATAAAAGATGGGGGAGCTGCAATGAAAAGCAGATCTAGCTGATATCATCTCTTGTCCTTGATGATCAGCAGAATTCTATAGGATCCAACCTACCACTGGCTTCTTCTAGCTGATGCCCTTCTTGCAGGTTCCAGCTCTTAGGGGGGGGGGAGGCTTCCTTGGCTATACTGATATACCCCCACTATATGAAAGACACACACACACCATTGATTTGGAAAATATGTGGGTAAATTGGCCACAACTTTATTGAGTACAGCTGTAAGAAGCGTTGGCATAGCATGGGCCCCATCAATGTACCTGTCACCCAGCCAGCTGGCTTGGGTGGTGACCTGTGGAATGGCAGGTTACTGGAGAACACACGGACGACTGCTCCTTCGTGTTCTCTCCTGCCATCTGGTTGTGAGGGTACCTGCTGTTAGTCCTTGAGCAAGTATGCTCACTGCTGTCCCTCATGCCAAGACCCCATGAGGGATCCCTGTATCCAGAAAATTTGCGCCCAGGCCAAATTCTGCAAACAGTCCCATGCTGTTAGTTGTGATGAGAAATATATCATAAGAATTACATCAGAAGAAAAAGTACCACCCCTTTAACTCAACTGCAGAACACTTTCTGGCTGTGCAAGGCACCCCCGTCTGCCCTCCCCCCCTTGCTCACCGGGCATAGCAAGTATGTACCCATACAGTTAGGGTGGGTGGGCAAAATGCTCTGAGGCCAGACTAAGGCTGAAGGCGGGTGGCTGGCAGCTGGCTTGTTCCCCTTGCCTTGGCCTTCCTTCCTGGACCCCTGGTGCCCTGCCATTGGCCCCCAGGTGAGGGGAGGAGCCCTACTTTCCCACCGCCAGCCACCTGCCCCACCTAGCCACTAGCTAGCCCCCCCCCCCCCCCGGCCCCGCAATATCTGGGCTGCGTTTGAGTCTGGCCCTTTTTGCTTTTATCATCAGATCAATTTCTCATTCTTCAACATTCTATAGTAACCAGACAATTTGGAAGTGTTCCTTGGATCTTTGGTTGGGGAATCATCCTTCAATTATTTATTAGTTTTAAGGTTTTTAGATCCTACTTCTCTAGTCTAAAAGGATACACAAGATGGTTAATGATAGTAACAGTTCAGTATTATATAACTGATAGTATCTAGCAACAATTCCACATGAAGGGTTTTTTTGCCATTTCAGCAATTCTGGTCATGCACCTCCCCCCCCCCCCAACACAACATCATCCTTCATTCCTACAAAAATTAGGAACAACCCATTTTTTCAGATAAAACTGGAAAAAAAAATCCCAGTATGGCACTCTTAGGGTGATTTTTTTCATGTGTCCAGAAAGGAAGTTGCACCTTTTGTCTGAATGAAAAGAAACACCTCCTTTGCCCCCTCTGCTTATGTTCACAACTTCATAGTGAGCTGTTTTGGTGTCATTGCTCAGTTGGTGTCATTGCTGACAGCAACAAAACTGAGATTTTTTAAAATGGCTGGAGATTATGGCAATGTTGTAACACTTAGACAATTTTACAAAGACACAAGTGACAAGTGTTTTTCTCTGCTCTCTAGATTAGCATTTGAAAAGTTCCAGAACTGCTCTCTCCCTTCCCCCAAACAGTGGGAGGCCAATTAGAATTTTAGATGTGGATTACCACAGGGGGAAACCCAGTACCTTCTAGAAATTAGTATTACCAATGGATTTAAGTACTGCATTGCTCTGGAGCAGCACTATGCAAATGCACAAGGCACATGCACCAAAAATGTTTTGAAAGATGGATGGAGAATCATGACAGTGCCATAAAAACAATGTGGGGATGGGGGGGGGTGCAGTCCATATCTGTTGTGAAAGGGAAACTATGGCTAACAAGAATTAAAAACTCAATTATCCTGTGCTGTGTGGAGTCCCTATTGCAAGTTTGAATTGAGCAATGTTGACACTGGCAACATTAATCACCCTGAACCCCTCCTCTTGTGTTGAATCAACCAAGGATTGATTAAGTGAGCAATTATCTCTTAGTGAAAGTCCTTCATGACATTTTGATTGATAGGTGTGTAGAGTGCAGCTGGAATGCACGGAACTCCTCCTAAATCCATACCCACCTGCAAGTGTGCTTCAAAAATTAAATGTTTGGGTCTGTCTGATAGCACCTAAAAGGAGACTTTGGAAGGAGGAGTATTTCATGAGGTGGTTTAATCTGACATTTGGATTTACACGGCTTTGGTCTATTATTATATGATTCACTGCTGCATTCCATTTTTCCTACTGTAGCCCCTCACAACCCGAAAAATGAAGCACCTGGAGCACAGGGGACCCCAGGAACAGTGCTGTGCCTGATGTGGTTGTCTACAGAGGAGAATCAGCAAAAATCATCTCCTCTTCTCTGCTGGTGGGAAATGACTGTAGGTTCCAGCCCTGTACCTGTAAATAAAGAGATGCTTAGTAACATCATTGGTGGTCTTTATGTTCTGTATTATGTATCCATTCTGTTTTATGCTAATATAAGTGGGGAATATAAATGGCATACTACAATCTTGATTGACATTTCTAATTAATGCACCACTGCTATTTTAGTTAGTTCCTTCCTAATTAGGCTTGATCTTCATTGTTACCTCCTAATTTTCTGACTCGATTTGGGATTTTAAATATTTTTAATGGGGCATGAACAATTGTTTCCAATTTAATTATTTTATTGCTATTAATATTTAATTTAATTTTCTTTTGCTGTTAGCAAAATGTGTTACTTCTTTAAATTAGCAAATATGTATCATTGAGCCAATGATTATACATAAATTATATTAATTGAAAAAAATATACTAATTCATGTATTTGCTCAACAGTCATTAGAAATACATATCTGAACATTCTCTGTAAATCTCTTAGGCTCAAAATTGTTTCTAGTATGAATCTGTACCATGATACCGCTGGATAATTCAGATCAAACTAATTCATGCTATTAAGAATTTGGGATGAAAATGTACTTTATCTTTTATACTATCTAGAGTGCTCTACCCAATAAGAATTAGAAGTCTATGGTACATTGGGGAGCTTTGCTCCATTTTCTAACGGAAAAAAAAAATTGCTCCAGTATGTTGAAAGATTTGAAGGCAAGAGTTTAATCAAGGGCAGCCATGTGCTAAAAAGCAAACGGAGTTATTTAAGAATTTTCTGCTGCCTCACAATATTCCTTGAATGGATTTTTTTAATGTATACGTGGATTTTCAGTCAACATGTTCACAGGACTATCAGCAAAAACAATTGCTTAATTAATTCTACAGTGATCATGTGAACTGTATCTTATATTAACTTCAAGATTACTTGATGCTGGTTTGCATATTCTCTATTGCATTCATTAAAAAAGAAGTCCAGCAGCACCTTAAAGATTAACAAAATAGGTGGCAGGGTATGAGCTTTCATGAGTCACTGCTCACTTCTTCAGATACCTGAAAGCAGGGCATGGCAAGAGGACTTTAACTAGTGGACTGAACAGTGTTGAAGAAGATGGGGCTTCAAGAACCCTGGCCCCAAAACACCTAAAGACTTAAAAGTTTTATTTCCCTTGCTTGAAAGCCAGTCAAATCCAACTCTAGGGTTGCAGTGCTCATCTCCGTTTCAAAGCCGAAGAGCCAGCGCTGTCCGAAGACGTTTCTGTGGTCATGTGGCCGGCATGACTAAACACCAAGGTACACAGAATGCTGTTACCTTCCCACCGAAGTGGTACCTATTTATCTACTTGCAATTTCTTGCTTTCAAACTGCTAGGTTGGCAGGAGTTGGAACTAGAGATGGGAGCTCACTCCATCATGCGGCACCCGGGTCTCAAACTGCTGAACTACTGACCTTCCACAGCCTGCAGTTCAGCGTCTTAACCACTTGAGCCACCGCAGTTTTATACCTGGCTTAAAAGTGTGTCTCCAATCTAGGCAGTGGCTCATACAAGTGGCCATAAGAGATCTTTGATAAAGTGGTGAGACACCACTATAAGTTTAGAAGGAATGTTGAGAATATAGATAAAATCAGAAATAACATTTATTGAGGGGTATCTGGGTTAGAGAATTAGCAAATTTAATCTTTCATGCATTCAATAATACCCAGTAACTACATAATGTACTCCACTCAATAGGAGAAGGCAAAATTGTTGCCATGAAGCAGTTCCAGATTGCGTTATTAAAGAGACTCTTTGCTATCAATGCCATACTGGACTATGGACTGTACACTGTGGCCAGAGCATGCCAAACCAGATCTGGACCCAGGACTACAGAGGACTTCTGCCCATGCTCCTATATGTATCTGCACAAGCATTGTAAGACAGACCAGCAGCCCCGGCCACCATGAACACAGAAGCAGTAGCAGACCAGAGAGGAGCCATGTTCTGACTGAAGCCAGATGTTCCTGCAGAGAAGCCATGAAGGGATTGCTTCTCCAGCACACAGCACATTCCTTCTTCCCAAGGCATTCTCAAACAAAGACTGTTGCCCAGCTAGAATCAAAAGAAGCAATTAAGCCTTCCTGCCACCAATCTAGATAATGCCTATGGACAAGCATTGGATCATTAAAGTGATTGCACCCTCCTTCCCCCTTCCCTTGTTTCACCCCTTCCCCAAGAGGTGTCACTCCCTGCCGCACATCAAACCTAAATTGTCCAACCATTGTTTCTTTTGTCTTATACATCCTAAGGTATTATTCTTTTTGTTTACATTTCCTGGGAACCAGTGACCACCTGGCTATTGCCTCAGGTCACAATTTGGCTACATAAGGGGAACTGAGACACAGTTCTCTCTCTTGCTTTTGCCCTCTTGCTTTCACCTCACCTGTAGGTTACATCCCTGACCAGTTTAGGACCACTCCATGTGTGTCGCTGGCTGGCTCATGATCCAATCCCTCCCTCTCTTTTTATTCCTTTTTCACTGTGAAGTCTATTCATCTCACCAGACAGGTAACATATCATCTGATATTCCTGCTAATGCAAAAGTCACTATCTTTTCCTACCCTATTTTTCCTAGTTCTGTACTGTTTGTGTTTGTGTACTAGTTATAAGTGTATGTTTGAGAATCTTTAGGTAAAAGACCAATTATCACAGCAACCTGGTCTCCTCATCTATTCACAGGCTCTGGGATTTCTTTTCCTTTTCTTTTTTTAACTACCCCCAAAGAGGGGTAGAATTTTATTTTAAAAATTTCAAAAACATACAAGCATTAAAGACAAACAAACATAGAATGGGGGTAATTCTTCTCAGATGATACAATTCTTATGCCAACATTTAACATAATACGTATTAAGATGATATGAGTAATTAAAGGTAGATTCTAATAAACTGGGCTACATCAACACATCTATTTCTTCATATATTTGCAGCTATCTACCTGTTCATAACGCATTGTAATTATTATACCAAATATAAAATCTAGACCAAGTGTTCTGAAATGTAGAGTCTGGTAATCCTTTCATCAATAAAGTCAATTTATCCAGTTCAGCTGCTTCCAACAATTTATCTATATATTCTTGTTTCGTGGGGACCTCAGGTGATATCCAGTACTTTGCATATAAAATCCTTGCAGTTGTAGTAAAGTGCATAATCAAATAATGGTAGTCTTTTCTAGATCCATCCAGCAAGATGTTTAATAATAAAACCTCGGGTGTAAATGGAATAGAAGTGTCTAATACCTTTTGTATCAATTCATGCACCCACAACCAATATTTTCTGCTCATTTCACAATGCTACCATATATGATAAAAAGACCCCACCTTATTCATACATTTCCAACACTTGTTCGAACAGCCACTGTCACATTTCACTTACATTTCTGGTGTCACATACCACCTGTAAAACATTTTGTATATATTTTCCTTATAGGCAACAGATTTTGTAATTTTTATATTCTTCTTCCACAATTGCTCCCATTGTTCTAAATTAATATTATGCCCTATATTTTGTACCCATTGAATCATATTACCTTTAACTACTTCCTCAACCATTAATTCATTAAGCAGGAAAGTATACATTTTTAAATAAATTTTTGCTCAGTTATAATCATAACCTTTTCAACCTCCAGCTAGTTTTAGTAAAAGCCTAATTTCTTGTCTTTAGTATATCTAGATTCTACCTGCGCTTTTTGCCACCACAATAAATCTGGCAAAGGCTTCAAATTATAATTAGAATCCAAAAAGTCCTGATAATCTTCTTGGAATCTCTTCCTCGTAAACAGTCGGTAATGTAAAGGCTTCCAAGGGTGCGATCAATTTTGATTTTTTGTGTGTAGAATTGCTTATTAATTATTTCCCAAATTTTCAGTAAGGAAGCTCGCAAACAATGTTGCTTGAAGAATTTATGTGAATTTGCTTTTCCATACCATAAAAATGCATGCCATCCAAGCATCAAATCATGGCCTTCTAATTTCAGTATTCTCTGGTCATCTAAAGTAATCCATTCTTTAATCCAAGCGAGGGCTGCTGCTCTGTAATATAAAAGCCAGTTAGATAGTGCGAAGCCTCCCTTTCATTACCATCTTTTAGGGCTTTCAGCCTTATTCTGGGGCGTTTCCCTTGCCAAATGTATCTCAAAATCAGCTGATCCAGGTCTTTGAAAATGTTTTGATTTTGTAAAATGGGAATTGTCTGGAAAAGAAAGATCCACATTGGAAGCATATTCATTTTAACTAAAGCAATTTTTTCCCATTAAGGAGATTTGAAGATTTTCCCATTTTTCTAAATCTTGTTTAGTTCTCTTAAACATTCTTTGTGGTTATTGTCTTGTAAGGCACTACATTTATTTGTCATAGCAATTCCTAACTATTTTATTTTCTCTTGTACCTGGAATTTCCATTCTTCTTGCAATCTCGTTGCCTGCTCTCTGGTCATATTTTTAGTCAAGATCTTGGTTTTATTGATGTTAACTTTTAGACCTGCTACTTGTCCGTATTCCTAGAGCTTCTCTTTCAAAATAAAGATGGAATCTAGAGGCTTCTCCAGAATGAACACTAAATCATCCACAAATACCAGTAGTTTAAACTCCTCTTCCTTCAGCTTAAGTCCAGTAATTTGTTTTTCTCTTCTAATTGTTTCATTGAGTATTTCAAGTGCAAAAATAAATAATAAAGGTGAGAGAGGGCAACCTTGCCTTGTTCCTTTTTTAATATCTATGTTTCGAGTCCATTCACCATTTATTTAATTATTTATTTTTGTATTTATACCCTGCCCTCTATGCGAACGGGCTCAGGGCGGCTTACAAGAGGGCAAGATATGCCCATACATAAAACAGGATAAAAACAGTAAAAACCAATGAATATTACAAATAAAGTGCTCAAATTTAAACAAGATGGTCATTCATTAGAGGTAGGTGGTTTTTCATGGAGGTAGGTAGTGTCCAGTAGATGTTAAACTGTCCAGTCCAGCGGTACCAACCCAACACTATATTGTATTAAAAGCAACTACTGCTTTTTGTTTTCTATAAATAGCTTTGACCATCTTAACAAAATCGGGACCCGCCTGGGCCATTTTCAACGTCTCGATTAAAAAGATCCAATTAACATTATCAAATGCCTTCTCAGCATCTAAAAAAATCAATGCCAGTTGCTTCTCTGGGTGAGCTTCATAGTACTCTATAACATCTATGATAGGTCTTAAATTGTTCTTTATTTGTCTTTTAGGCAAAAATCCAGCTTGGTCTTTGTTCATTGTTTGTGTAAATATTTTTTTGAGTCTCGCAGTTATTACAGAGGCAAAAATCTTATTGTCCACATTTAATAGGGAGATTGGTCTATAATTTTTAATTTCCTTTTCCTCTGAGCCTTGTTTATGTATCAAGAAAATTATTGCTTTTTTCCATGAGTCTGGGACCTCTCCATTAGCCATGATATTGTTGCAAACTTCTTTCAGTGATATCAATAATTGTTCTTCAAATGTAAAATAAAATTCTATTGGAAGCCCACCCGGTCCTGGTGTTTTACCTTTGTTTTGAGGTCTCACAGCTTCCACCAGTTCTACCATGGCAATTCGGTGATTCAGTATTTTCCTTTTGTCTTCTGTAAACTCCCTTGGTTTATGTTGTTCTAGATAGTTCTTTATATGTTCTGGATTCAAATCTGTTTTTCTGTAAAGCTCTTTATAAAACTCTTCTACAATATTTTTAATCTCCTGTATTTTACAAGTTTCTGTCCCATCTCCTTTCTTTAAAGCCTTTATATAAGATTTTTCTTTTGTTTTCGTATTTTATATGCTAGCCACCTTGTTGGTTTATTAGTGTTCTCAAAAAAGTTTTGTTTAGCAAACAACAGTTTTTTAGCTAATTCTTGTGAAAGCAAACAATTCATTTTATGTTGTAGTAATTTAAGTTTACTTTTTGTATTCAAAGCTCCTCCATCAACTTTCCTTCTTGGATCCGAACTTCTTTCTTGAGGTTAGCATATTCTTGTCTTGACACAGAGAGTATTCCATCTTTCTGTTTTTATACTTCTGAGGATGTCAGTCACAGTTACTGGTGAAACGTCAGGTTCTACAATGCAAAGACCATGGCCACACATCCCGGAAAATCTACAGCAACTAACAAATTTTCCATTTTTCAAGAGGGACATATTTAATGTCCATCTATTTCTACGCTTAGCTTCTTGTAATTCCACAATTATAGGCTTATGATCTGCATAAGTTCCAGCTTCAATCTCTGCTTCCAGTAAATCTTTAATGACCATAGTAGACATCCAACACATATCTAACCTGGACCAAGAGTCATGTCTGACTGAAAAGAAAGTGTATTGTTGTTTCGTGGGGTTTCTTACCCTCCAAACATCCACCAACCTTAACTCTTCCAAAACTTGGTGCAATGCAGGAGGGAAATCGTTCCTGCCTTTCTTCTTTCCTTTCTTTTTATTTTTAAACAAATTTGTTTTCCTGTCCTCCTTTTTGTCAAAAACCACATTGAAACCTCCTATGATACAAATCTCTTGGAACTCTTGTTTAACGATCACGTTTTGTAGCCTCCTGTAAAAATTTTCTTGATGTTGATTTGAAGCATATATGTTTACTATCAGCATTCTTTCCCTTTGTCTTTGTACTGAAACCATCAAAATTCTTCCATCCTGTGATTTATAAATTTGTTCCGGTTGCAGATGCTCCTTTACAAATGTAGCTACCTTTCTTTTCTTCTTCTCTTTATCCGATGCTAAAAATACTTTGCCTAAACTTTTAGCTTGCATGTGTTTTTCATCCCTTTTTAAAATATGTGTTTCTTGAAGGCGTGATACTCGAATTCTGTTTTCTAAGTTGGTGGGATATCCTCCTCCTTTTCTGTGGGCCATTTAAACCGTTCATGTTCACCGAAATAATTTTCATTTTCCCTTATCCATCTTGATTCTGTTTCTGTTTCTCCTGTTTTTCTTTTGTTTATTGTCTCATGGCAACTGGAGTTGTTCTTGTCATTCCTGGTTTCCTAAGTCTCTGAGGTTTAAGAGATAGAGCAGCTGCTCTTAAATCTTCTTCTGTCTCCTCTTCTTCTCCCTCTTCCTTTTCCTCTTGTTCTGCTGATAGTTCATCTCCATAGGTTTTTAGGAAGTCCTCTGCCTTAAACATTGATGTTATCCTGTGTTTCTTGCCTTTGTAGGTGAAGATCAAGCCTTCAGGTAACAGCCACCTATAATTTATAGTATTATCTCTTAACAGCGTCAAGTTCATATATTCTCTTCTTTTCTCTCTAACTCTCCTGGGGATTTCCTTCAGTACGTTGATTTCCGTCTTTTCTATCCTCAGTGGTACTGCATTCACTTCTTTCAATATCTTATCTCTGACTGCCCTCTTATGGAAGCATGCATGTTCTTCTCTTGATACTTGAAATCTCCTCACATAGGCTGAATTCATTCTAAAGACTGTGTCAATTTCCTGGCTGATCTTATCTTTGTCATCCATATTCATATGCTTGGCTAGGATTTTTGTCATTTTAGTGAGTAAGTCTTCATTCTGTTCCTCAGGTATGTTTTGAAATCTCAGAACAAATGCAGCTTTCTCAACTTGAAGTCTCATAACATCTTGCTCAAGGGTAGACTGCCTCACGTCTGTATCTCTAATCTTGGTCTCCATCTCCTTTGTCTTAATTTCTAGTTTTTCTGTAGTTTTATTCAATTAGCAGATCTTTTGACTATTATCTGTTATTTGTTTCTGGAGTGCTTGTAAGCTTGTGGAGAACTTTTCAGTTATCTCTTTCATTGCAATTTTGATGTGCTCCACTGCTTCGGTGATTGAGTTTTGTACCTCTTTCACCATGTTTTTAATTGGATCAACCACTTCAATTATCGAATTCTGGATCATTGCCTGGACCAACGTCTGAATCTCCTTCTGTGTGGTTGCTGAGAGCTTTGCACTAGCATAGCCAGGCAGACCTAGTGAAGAGCTCGGCGTCTTAACTTGTTTAATTTGACTTGCTTGGCCTGTTTCCTCCATCCTGACTTAACCGAAGCGTTATCCAAAAATTCTCCCATTTTGGCAAAATGCCAAAAGTTTTTCTTCCACTTTAGCTTCACTCTTATTTATTTTCCTCTTCCAAGGGTTGTTTTGGAACACCAGGCACCTCTGGCAGTCTTCCCAGATGTTATTTTGTCAACTGAGTTGTTGTTTAGGTTTACCTTGCCAAGCTGTATTTTGAAAGCTTGACCACAAAAATGTGTCTCAAGGTCACTTTATAGTTCTCACCTCCTCCCTTAAATTTGCCTTGCCACCCTCCTGTCCTCTTGCTCACCATCCAAATATCTAAAAGGGGGGGTGTCAGCAGAACAATGCAACCCTTTTTGCTTCCAAATTAGAAAACCTGTACCTTCTCTCTAAGGTTCCCTTCACTTATTGTAAACTTGTTACAGCCTTATGATGATTAGGTAGTCTCCTCTAATATTCTTAAATAGGATTATTATTCTGTTTGAGACCCAAGCAAAAGATTTATATAGGGTGTCCTAATCAATGTTCCCTCTAAGCTGAGGAGTCTTGTGAGCAAAAATTCTACTTTGTGAGCTACTGGCATTAAAGTTGTGAGCGAGCGATTTGGCTACTGCATCAATTAGTTTGCTCTGGAGCCCTCCTTCCTGAGCTGAGACAAAAATGTGTGAGCCGGAGGCTAAAAAACTGTAAGCTAGCTCACACTAACTCAGCTTAGAGGGAACACTGGTCCTAATACTCCACACTCTGCCCCTGCTGGGGTTAAAATTGAGATCGCTGAAAAGGGGTCTCTATCCTCTGTTAACCAGCAGTTTAAATCACTATGGCAATAAAGCAATCAGTTGCACCAGCTGCTTTATATTCAAGCCTTGCCCTGAATTAGAAAGTGAAAGTAAGCTCTGTCTCCTCTCGCTTGCCGTTTATCGGGGGGGGGGGGACCTCCCAGCTTTGTTGAGGCAATTTTCGGGCAAAGTTTACATAGTCTTTTTCTCTAAATGCCCAAAGAAATGTTAATTACTCACATCAGTCCATGCATTTCTTCGGCTCAGTTTCTAACCCTCTCCCCTTGGGATGGGCTCCTCTTCAGGGTCTGCGATGGAGGCAATCCGATGGTACACCCCATGAGTAGCCACTACACGGGGGTCTGGATCAAGCCTCTGCAGCCTACCCCCCTTCTCTGGGGGAGTAGTGGGTCTCTGCTCCAGTGAAAGACCCTTTAAAAACCCAGAAGTGGCCAGAGTGCTTAAAGATGTGTCTGTCTCACCTCGCTGCAGTCTGCATCCACGGGCTCTGGGATTTCTGACTCTGGTATACACAGGTTATGTCCCTATGCTATTTGCCAATTGCCTTTTTAAAAATCATAATTCCCCCAAGCTTGATAAAGAAATAAGGCAATTCAGCTAACAAAAGACCAAAGAGGTAGACCGAGTGCATAGAGAGAGTGGATAGAGCAGAGCGTATCCTTGCAGCTAAATCACAGGTCCAGTTCCCAAGATAGGCATCCAAACATCCAGACAGCATTTAATTGAAAAGTAACCCAAAAGCAAGAGGACATCACAAAGTGGGACGTTTGGAACCAGTTAAAATTGCCCTTCGGGGCCCAAATTATAGACTAAGAGGCCCAAATTATAGACCAAAAGGCCTGAGTCAAAACACCTATTTATTTTCTTTCCAGGCTTGGAAAGAAGAAAGGGAACAAGGTGCACATTTTTGTATGTCTCCTGATTGGTCAAACACTGGGAAGTGGATGGTTCAGGGTCTTGAGAACATTTTCAAAAAAGATAAGAAAGCAGAAGTGTGGAGTTTTAATAACTTTGTTCCTTTAGTTTAAACTGCCCTAGTCCATTCCAGGACTTAGTGTGGGCAGGAACAGGGAGAGAGGAAGTTATACTCACTGTAGCTCCAGACAAAGGAAGAAGTGGATTTATTAAACTGTGCACCTTTTTGAAACCATGCTGCCTACTCATTTTGATATCTAGCATTAAGAACATAACAAGAAGTATCTGTCTGTTCTGTGTCTGTTCTGTGTACACCAGCCAAGCTACATAAGTCAGTTGACCAAAGCTGGGCCTTCACTCGCAAGAGGGAATTCTGTGCTTCAATCAGTAATGCTCTGTTCTCTGAGCTGGAAAGCGCAAGCAGAGCTGGAGGCCTCTCTGCGAAGAGCACTCCAGCGTTCCAGTGGCAGCCCCTCCCATCCAGATTCAGTCAGCAGAGTAAAGAGAGAGGGGGTGGGCCTGCTCTCACTGGAAGAGACTAATTAACTCTGCCATTCCACCTCAGCCTGCTTCCCAAACTTTTTCTCTGATCCTCATTTGAGTGTATGGCCTGCTTACCCATTGCCAGGAGGCCAGAAATGGCCAGTATACGGGTCTTTTGATGTACAATTGGTGAGAAATCTCTTGTCATATTGTAGAGAAAATGGAAAAATTACTGAATGTGATTATGCTGAGCTATGGTATTATGCTATGACAAAAGAGGGGTTTCTGGAAGATTGCAGCCCCATGACAAAAGCCCTGCAGATGGTTTTAAAAGAGAATACACAGTATAAAGATTTGAGCCTCTCTCCTATATTAGTTAAAGAGAGGGCCAGACTACACAGACAGAGAGAAGGCCAAGACACAGAGACTGTTAAGAGCCCTGCCTCAGCAGAGCTAAAAGCCCCGCCAGAGGACCGAATGGGCTTAATTAATTTCTCCTGGGCTCCAATGATACCTCCTCTAGCACCTCCAGGCATTAACCAAGCTCAGAATCAAAATCAGTCATGACCACCACCCCTCTTCATTAATAAGAATAACCAGCCTCACCTCCCTTTGGGAAACCCTGCCCAGAACAACCTGTTCCTTAACGCCTCCACAAATCAGAATACCTCTTCAGATCAAAGCATAAAGACAGAACCAGGACCCAGCCAAAGATGCATGGGCTTCCCACAGTCACCTGACATCTAGGGATCAGCACCCCCATACTTACAGGGCAATGGCAATCACAAGGACAGTATAATTCTCATTCCAGATGCTTGAACAGGATTATTCTTCAGACGTTACATTGGGGTGTCAGGGGCAAAGACTGTCTAACATGCCACTTGCTGAGCCCTTGATAAAAGTAAGAGTGGGAAACAATACTTTTTCAGTGCTTGTGGACTCTGGTGCAATGCATTCTTCCATCCCCTTCAAGCCTCCAGACCCGAAGCTGTCATCCCGGGCCATGTCCATTGTTGGAGTGGATGTGAACCCAACTTTGCAACGATTTCTTCAAGAGTGTGATGTGATCATAAATGGATGCTCCATCTCCCACTCCTTCCTTTTCACTCCTGACTGCCCCATAGCCCTTCTTGGTCGCGACCTGCTCTGCAAGCTGGGCACACACCTGACCTTCGGAGAAGATGGAATCACCATTGAACTTCCTTTATAGTCTGGTCCCCACTACCTTGCAGCCCTCTGCTCCGTCAAAGACAAATGCTCCAGACACCCAGCTTCAATATACCCTGCTATAGATCCCCTGCCTGCTGTGAACCCCAGAGTTTGGGCCAAAGTTGGATCTCAAGCCCTGGCAATTCATGCACCCATGGTCTGCATCAGGATCAAGCTTGGACGAGGACCAGTCCACATCCAACAATACCCACTGCCTGCAGAGGGATGCCTTGGACTCCAGCCAGTGATTGAACGCCTTCTCCAAGAAGGATGCCTTGAGGAATGCGCCTCCCCATATAACACCCTGATCCTTGCTGTCCCAAAGGATGCTTCCCAAACAAAATGGTGCCTGGTCCAGAATCTGAGAGCAGTTAACAGATTGTCGAACACACCCACCCCGTGGTCCTGAATCCATACACCATCCTATCTACAATACCTGAGAACCATGAATGGTTCACTGTTCTGGATCTGAAGAATGTGTTCTTCAGTGTACCTCTGGACCCTGACTCCTGTGACCTGTTTGCCTTTGAGTGGAAATACCCCACTACTTGGAGGAAAACCCACCTCCACTGGACTGTTTTACCCCAGGGATTAGTGGACTCTCCAACACATTTTGGGCATTGCCTTGCCAAGTCCCTACAAGGCTGGAATGGCATGTTCTAAACTCCCAAGACATGACCCTGCAGGCACAAGCAGCATTTGCAGTTTCAGGCCCAATTTATCCTTTTAACTTAGACAACAATGTCCACAGTCTCATTTGGAATTACCTGATAAAAGCCACAAAGTGAAATGCTTGCTAGCAACTTGACTACATAGTGCCACGGGTGTAACTCATGGGAATGTTTGATACACATATTAAACAACCAGTGCTCCCTCTAAGCTGTGGAGTCTTGTGAGCAAAAATTCTACTTTGTGAGCTACTGGCATTAAAGTTGTGAGGGAGCGATTTGGCTACTGCATAAATTAGTTTGCTCTGGAGCCATCGTTCCTGAGCTAAGACAAAAATGTGTGAGCCGGAAGCTAAAAAGCTGTGTGCTAGCTCACACTAACTCAGCTTAGAGTGAACACTGAACACAACTATGCTGCCTGCATCCCTGACAACTCTTGAAGTCCTGTTTGAAATCTTGACAATTCTCACTTCCAGCCCTCTTTCGTAGTAATTACCATCTGGACATTATCACAGTAGTGGTCATCCAAAGATGTCACTGACTGGTCACCATTACATTCCCTTTACCAGAAAGTACATATGTTTTCTAACATGCATTTGCTTTACAGGGGACATGCTTACCTGTCCAGGTGATAAGAGACATACGGTGCACCTCAACAGCTGTGCCTCAATAGCTAGGCAAACCTCCACCACTATTCCGGCCACAGTTGATCTGGCGATGCCAAATAGGGCGCCAACAACACGATAACATGTGGTGTTGGCCAGCCAACATATGGCGATGGCCACATGCTCCTCCATAGATATGGGGTATCTCATGGCTGTTCCCTCATGCTCAAGATGTGGCCTCAGAGTCCACCAGCCACATGAAGGTGGCCCTGGTCATGCAGAAGTTTTCTACTCACTGCTCATTCTCCCATATGACCTGGGCAAAGACACTCCACAGTTGATTTGGCCGAGGGTACATCCACCAACGACGTGGGACTCCTTGCTCAGCCACTGTGAGGAGATGGGCCATGTCTGGCTCCCCTACGCACGAGGTGATGTCTGAGGGAAATCAACCTCCTCACTCTCATGGCTGTCAACCTGTGGTGCAGTTGACAGGCCACTGTAAGGCAGATCTGAACTCTCAGAAGCATC
Source organism: Gekko japonicus (assembly GCF_001447785.1). NCBI lineage: Eukaryota > Metazoa > Chordata > Lepidosauria > Squamata > Gekkonidae > Gekko > Gekko japonicus. The sequence goes on along the minus strand of NW_015159724.1, from coordinate 270,352 downwards.
ACCAGGCACTGCTCCTGAGGATCCCTGTCTCTCCCTCAATGCAATTGTCAAATTAGAGCAGGAAAGGGTTTTGTACATGACCGGACAGCTCTGGTGAATTAATACAGTTATGAGAGTGAAATTACGGTGCTCTGTGGAACTGTCAAACGAAAGCTGTGATTTGCCCTACTGCTTCTGCACATGCACGAGGATAAGGTTTTTTCATTCTACGGATGAGCACTTATGTGCATGCGCAAACTGAGGGAGGGGAGCCAACACATGCTCCCGTGTGTCGGTAGTGTAGACAGTGGGGAGCGATGTGACTGCGTGGTGATGTGGGAGGAGATAAGTGTGATCGTGACTATCCAGCTCAAAGATATTTGCATTGGACCGGGAACATTTTAAACCGCTGTCAGCATGCCGTCTGACCGCACCCTGAGACAGTTTTCTACATCATCTTCCATTTCTGAACTCTGAAAATGAAATGTGTGTTTGCCGACAAGCTGTTTTAATTACATTTCTCTAGGCAAGAACACCTTGTGACTCACCAAGCCAAAGCCCATAGCCATCTTTATTTAATTGTTTAATAATTGGTAATTGTGTGAACAATGCCTCTGTGCTATCCCACCAGGGACTCAATGCTTTTAATATTTGTGCTGCCTGCTTGGAATTACAGGAACTGGCTCATAGAGAAGAAGCCAAGCTATACCACTTCACTGGTGGGGTGTTGTGCAGACCTGGCTTGTTGTTGTTGTTATGTTTTATTTTCCCAGTGGGAGAAAATATAAAGTCTGATATTTACACAAGGGAAAGAGCTTTGGTGTACATTGTTTGACTGAGATCCACTTCACAGACCAATTGTGTTTGCTGTAACTACCCCAGACTAGTGTTTTTTATAGTAAGCAAGTGAATCATGAAGGGCAGATGAACACATATAGTGAACACATATAGCAGGTGTGACACCAAAGGACTCTCCAGTGTCAGTCCTTTGCATGTCTAGAGACATAGGGTCTACCTAATGTTACATTGTTTATGGGTCTGCCTCATGTCGCTGCCCCCAGTTACCGTTAAGCAGATATACTGTGGGGAATTATCTCTTGAAACATACTGTTAGAGAATAAGCCTGATATTTACTTTATGGACTGCTTATTGCTACACACAATGGACTGTGCACATACACATAGGCTCAGAAAGCTGTACACTTTAGGTCACCTGTTGTGATGCCACACATAGAGGGTGCCTGCACATGTTGTTGTTGTTGTTCAGTCGCACAGTCGAGTCCGACTCTTTGCGACCCCATGGACCAGCTCCCGCCAGGCCCTCCCGTCTTCCGCCATCCTCTGAAGTTTGCTCAATTTCATGTTCGTTGCATCTATGACACTGTCTAACCATCTCATCCTTTGCCGTCCCCGTCTTCTTTGACCTTCAATCTTTCCCAGCATCAGGGTCTTCTCCAGTGAGTGCTCCCTTCTCATTTGGTGGCCAAAGTATTTGAGCTTCAGTTTCATTATCTGGCCTTCCAGGGAACAGTCAGGGTTGATTTCTTTGAGGATTGACTGATTTGATCTCCTTGCAGTCCAAGGAACTCTCAAGAGTCTTCTCCAGCACCATAGTTCAAAAGAATCTATTCTTCGGCGCTCGGCCTTCCTTATAGTCCAACTCTCGCAGCCATACATGACTACTGGGAATACCATTGCTTGGACCATGCAGACTTTTGTTGGCAGGGTGATGTCTCTACTTTTTATCATGCTGTTGAGGTTCGCCATCGCTTTCCTTGGAACTGGCCAGCTTCATCAGCACTACAATGGAGCATCCTGATGCCTAGATTTCACACCTGTCCAGATGCCATACTTCGAGTAAGGTTTTAGGTTAAAATATTGGCCACCCCTCTTAGGTAACCTCCCCTTCCCACATGCAACCAATAGGATTGTTTTTGGGACGGACTAACAGATAGGTGGGTCAAGAGGTTGGCACAGTTACCACCCATCTCTTGGACCCCCTATAAAAGGAGAGAAACGGTTACCTGGCCCCCCAAGCATTCCCCCCAAGCACCTAGCATTCCCCCCAAGATGACCCCGTCTGCTTTTACCCCTCTTAAGTCCCACTTGCTATCCCCAACCCTTGCCTCTACTGCCCACGTGTTCCAGCTGGTTCTGGTCATGTGTGAATTCCCTTTGTTTTCCATTTGTTCTCCTCCATTTTTCATTGGAACAACCAAGCTGCAAGACAGATAAGTATCGCCTGTCATCACCCCTACCTGCGAATGCAACTGTGCTTATTTCCTACTGTAATTCTTAGGAACTTGATTGAATGTGTATCAGTATTGTTTGTATGAGATATATTTTTTAAGTAAAAGACATCTATTTTAACCACAACAGCCTCGAATCCTTTACTGGTAACCCTTGGTGGGATCAGGACCTTGGTATAAATTGGCAAGAACCCATTTATAAATTGCCAATTGCTGTAAATAAAAAGCAATTTGGCTAACAATACGGTGCAATCCTAAGCAAAGTTGCATCCTACTAAGTCCATTGAAGTCAATGAGTTTAGAAGAGTGGTACCTCTGCTTAGGATTGCACTTTTGAATTCCCAGGTGCCTGGGGGTTTGATTCAGATCAGGACCACAATGCACAGAGACAGAGGCTTCAACCTCCTCTCTGTGCCTTTCCCCCAACCAGAAACAGCCCAAAGAACCACTATTCGCCCCAAGAGGGAAACTCAAATGTACTGATTTGCTACACATGTGTTGCTGGGCAACATTCACGTCCAGGAGCACCTTAGAGACCAACAATATTTGGGGGGTATAAGCCTTTGAGAGTCAGATATCGGATGAAGGTAACTGTGACTTTCAAAAATCTCTTACCCCAAAAATCTTGTTGGTCTCTAAGGTGCTACTGGAGTCAAATCTTGCTCTTCTACTGCTGGTCAACATGGCTACCTACATGAAACTATCTTGCTGGACTACATGTAGATTTCCCCAACAGGGCAAATAGCAGCTCTCCTGGGGCTGTTTCAGGTGGGGAAAATGGCGGGGAGGAGGCTGAAGTCTTACTCACCATGGTGTTAGTACAAATTGTGGCCCGACGCTTCTGAGAATCTAAGTTAGAATAGAGAACAGCCAGCACATGCCAGTTTTACAGGACCCAGGACAGACACAGAGGGGATCCATGAGTAAAGCATGCAGTTAGGCACATTGTCTGGGCTTTATATCACAGCTGCGTATAGTGAGAAACCAGCATAAAGACAGCAAACACACCAAAAGTGTCTCTCTGTCCCATGCAAAACCAGCAATGCAAAGCAGGTCTTTGCTTTATTGTGTCATTTTTGAAACTTCACAGTAGCATGGACAGAAAAGGGAACCCAACGAAAGGTCTTTGCTGGCTGTGGACCAGCAGATATTCCGTAACAATTGCAAAGCAGAAACTGTAAAATGAATAAATAAAACAAAGCCAGCCACCCCTACCCCCCAATTTCTATTGCAAACTACCTTTACAGCTTGTTCCGGGGTGTATGTGTGTGAGCTGCATAGGTAATTAAGTCATTCCATGTTAATAATTTGTGTTATTCTTTAACAATGCTTGGTTCATTATGTATATGAATATCACTAACCATTTATTATTTAATTGCATTGCCAAAACATCAGAGTCCTACCTGCAATCCACAATGGCTTTATATATATGAAGCAGTTTTATTATAAATATGTCTCCAATTAAAACATCAAATTTAACAGTCAGAATTGCAGGACCTGCTGATAGTAGCATTTTCAGAGCTGCCTTCCCAGAGTATTTTATAATGTGCACAATTATTGTTCCTTTGTCATTCTTTGATAGACCTGTTTGTGGAAGGAAAATTATTTTGTACAATAATTATTGTTATTCACATTTTTGCTAAATAATATCTGGGAGGATTAAGTGGAAGGCTCTTCATTTTCCAAGAGTGTGGGCTTGCTGTGATTCTTATTTATCTGAAGCAAAAGTTAATATTGTTAAGCCAGATCAGTAGGCAAATGCCTAATTTGGGTATGAATATTTCTACTAAAAAGGCTTACTCTTTTCATTTGCCTGCTCTTTTTGGAATGACTCATGAGCAGCCTGAAACACAACAGTTAAAACTGGAGGGAAGAATACGCCACAAATGATGCTTCTACGGTTCTGCTGCACTACCCATAAATACCCAGAATTTTTGGTAGTGTTACTGACAATGCAATCCTAAATATAATTTTTCCCTTTGAAGCCTATTGACTTCAATGGATTTAAAAGGGTCTAACTATACTTAGAAGTACACTGCAAAACTCTTTTGAGACTCCTGAAAATCTCTTTCATGTTCCACTTGTGTAGGGATTTCCAAATTCATCCTAAATTTTGCTTTTAGTGAAATATTGATGGCAGCAATATGTTTAATGATGGTTTGAATTCCCCACATCTGAATATCCAGTGACAGAGTCACAGTCATATTGTTCCAGAGATCCATATTTGATATGCAGAGGATCTTTCAGCAGTTCTGCATATACAGGATTCGTAGCTTTTTACGGTGGAGGAAATAATCTACATTTGCCTCCCCCTACAAATGAAATGACTGAAATACCTCTGGCAAGTCTCATGGTGGTGCAACTGTCTATAGTGGGGTTTGTGCAGTTCTGAGCTACTGCTTAGAAAACAGATTCTGCAGTCTGATTACAAGCATAAACATAAACACCATACTTGGAAGTTAACATTGTGTTACATTTTAAAAAGTCTTAGTACTATTGTCCCAACCACCCCCCTAACCAGACCATCATGTATCAGTTTAACAAGATTTGACAAGCCAGTGTGGCATAGTGGTTAAGAGCGGTGGACTCTAATCTGGACAATTGGGTTTGATTCCCCACTTCTCCACATGAAGCCTGCTGGGTGGTCTTGGGCCAGTCACAGTTCCCTCAGAACTCTCTCAGCCCCGCCTACCTCACAAGGTGTCTGTTGTGGGGAGAGAAAGGGAAGGTGATCGTAAGCTGCTTTGAGATTCCTTAGGGTAGAGAAAAGCAGGGTATAAAAACCAACTCTTCTTATTTAAACAGCTAATCTATAACAGAAAACTTAACACATTTAAGGGCAGAATGCACTACACAACCTAGTGTCTACTGTCATTTGGGGAACCCCAGACTGGCATCAAACACTGCTGACAGTTTTGCTGGCCTTCTTTATGTTATTTATTTTATTTATTTAAACCATTTCTAACCTGCCTTTTTACTCACTTAGGGCCCTCAAGGCAGCAAAACAATTAAAAGATATTTAAAATGAACTTTAAAAACAATCTCTCCTTATATATAATTGAATAGTGGGTGCCAAAGTTCTAATTCTAAAATGCACTCCCTTAGTGTATGGCTGATGGCACTGCTCCTCAGCATATATCGCCACCAATCAGAAGGCAAAGCCCAGGTCCCGCCCACACCACAACTGCTGCGACAACCTGGTCTTTTGCATATGGAAGCTGATTGGACTTCAGTCCATTCCACACCTCAAACTCCCCCCCCCCCCAAGGCAGTTGGAATTTTCAGTTGCATACCTCATAGGGGAGAGGAGAATGGGTAACAATGGTTACCACTCTCCAGGTGAGGGCTACAGATAACTCAAACATACAAATGCTCTTCAGGTAGCAGAGATCAGTCCCTCTGGAGAAAACAGTGGACTCTGTCATTAAACCCTGCTGAGGTCGCCACAGGAAACTGACACTGTTTGCCCAAAGCCAGAGCACTCTCCCAGAGCCTCTTTCTAGATCCCGTTGTATTTATTTCCGCAACGGGCATTATTTCTAGTACACATACATAAAACAAATAAAAATATAACCAGGAAGGAGAGCCAGTAAGAGACAGTGAAGCAAAACAAAAACTGACCAAAGAAAATGATACAGAGGGACATACGAATCTCCACAGAAAGGGAATACAATAGTTCTAGTGCTATAGCAGAGAAGGCACTTTCTCGGGTTGCCACCCACCTGGCCGCAGAAGATGGGGGTACTCAAAGATCACTGTAATGGGTGAATAGGTTCATATGGGAGAAGGTGGTCCTTCAGGTATGTTGCTTCCAAGCCAATACCAGGTCAATACCAGCACCTTGAATTAGAGCCAGAAACAAACTGGGAGCAGGTACAGATAGAACAAGACTGAAGTGATTATGTTTCTAGAAACCACTCCAGTCAACATTCTTGCTGCAGTATTCTGTACCAGTTGTGGTTTCCAGAAACTCACTTAGAATGCATTGCATTCTAGATGTTCAAGATGTTACAGGATATGCACCACAGTGACAAGTTCTTTTTTACTCAGGAAAGGATGCAGCCAGTACAGTAGTCAAAGCTGGTGAAAGGCACTCTTAGTCACCAGTGCCACTTGCTTATCTAGCAGGAGGCTCAGGTACACCAGCACCCACAAGCTATGAACATCCTCCTTTAGGGGAAGTGCAGCCCTATGTCTGTCTTGTTGGGATTAAGAAGCAGTATTATCTGTCATCCATCCCAAAATTACCTCCATGCACTGCCACTGGAAGTGCAACATAAAACTGAGTACCATTTACATATTGGTGACAACTCAGCCTAAATTTCCAGATGACCTGTCCCAGAAGCATCATGTAGATCTTTAAAAGAATGGGGGATAAGATGGACCCTTGTGGGTCCCATAAGAACACAAGAGAAGCCATGTTGGATCAGACCAATGGCCCATCCAGTCCAATACTCTGTGTCACACAGTGGCCAAAACCCAGGAACCATTAGGAGATCCACCAGCAGGGCCAGAACTCCAGAAGCCCTTCCACAGTTGCCCATAGAACCAAGAATACAGAGCATCATTTCCCCATCACTGATCCCACAGGCCAGAAGCCAAGGGGCTGAGCAGCTGTTCCATCACACAATCTTCTACCAGACCAAAACCACTGCAGATTGGTGCCTGTCAGTTCCAACCCCCCAAAAGCAGTCCGGGAGGATACCATGATAGATGATATCAAAAGCCTACAAGTGATCCAAGATAATCAACAGGATTACTCTCTCCCCCATCCATATCTTGGTGGAGATCATGCACCAAGGAGGGAAAGGCCATTTCAGTCCCATAATCATGCTTGAAATCAGATTGGAAAGGATCCAAACAATCCATTTCATTCACGAATCCTTTAAGCTGACCAGCCACCATCCATCCATCCATTCAATCACCTTGCTCAGGAATGGTACATATGAGACTGTTCAAATCTCCTATGTCCAGAGGTGATTCCTTTAGGTGTGGATGTACCACATGTTTCAAGGTTGGGGGGGCATCCCCTCTCTCAAAGAGGCATTTATTGGACCCACTCAACCAGCCCCACTGGCAGATTTGAACAACCAGGGCCCCAGTCACTCGGGAGGATTTGCCCCACGGAACGGATGGATTGAGGGCGGATTAAACTGCCACAATCAGATGCCAGACAAGATGGACTTGTCTGCTATGCAGAAAGGGCTGTTACCTTTCGGAATACCAAGTGACTTTTATAATCCAGAGAGAGTGAAATAACAGAAAAGAAATGCACTGTCATGTTTGATTTTTTAAAAATTAAGACAGGTCCCTACTGTCTTTTGAATTATTTTTATCCTGAGAGACAATGTTTTAGTTTGAATTACATTATCAAATACATTATGAATTGCAGTAATGACTGCAGAAAATCATTTTGTGGGAAAGTAGGGAATATGTTAAGTACCATTAATGATACAAAGATGAGCAGGATAGTGGGCTAACATGACCAATATTAGTAAGAAAACTGTCAAGTAAACAATATACATCAAGTCGCTAATAGAGAAATCCTAAAAACACTTCCCTGGGACAGTATAAAAGAGCAAGAGTCCAGTAGTACTTTAAAGACTAATTAAAATAGGTGGCAGGGTATGAGCTTTCGTGAGTCACTGCCAGACCCATAGCCAGAAATGTTGGGGGGGGGGTGTCGCGCAGCACGTTTGGAAAAGTTGAACCAGCACCTCAGTCACACTTGCACTCACCAGTAGTCTTTCCAACCCCCAGAGGCTTTCCAATAGTCAACCACACTGAGACAGTCCAGTGGTTACTATATACAGGAAATTTATTTACAATATATACAGCTCGCCAACAAACTGCTCCGCCAGACACCATCCACCATCCGAGAGAGAATATACAGTGATACACCTCTACATATATACATTGGTCAGCCAATCAGATCAGTGCTGACTCATGGTGACTTGGCTTGCCTCTGCCAAGTCCAAACTGGCTGAATCAGGTTCAGTGCAGTTGTCAGCTGTCAGATAGATGCTTCTGATCATTGTGCTGAAGCTTATACACCGACAGGTGGGACAGGGACCAGGAAGGAGCAGCAGATGGCACATTCTGGATGGATGCCAGAGAGGAACTGTTGCCACTAACCTGTAAAACAACACCCAAAAAACTAAAAAACACTGCAAAAACAGTCTGTGTTCCACCAGCCCTATTCCAATAAAGCCCTCAGCCAATAAATAAGGTTTGATTATTTTTGCTCATTTATTTTCTCAATTGCCAGAAAACATTTTACACACATTCTATATGGGCCTAGTGCTTACCTAGGAGCCCCCCCCCCCAGCCAACTTTACAACAATTTTAAAAATTCAGATGTGGGCAGAGGCACACCGTGGGAAACAGGAAAGGAAGGTGGAGCTCTGCCAAAGCTGAGCTTGTTAAACAGCAAACATGGTGACAAAAGCAGCCAACCAGAACCAGGAAGTCTTGAGGAAGAGAACTGCCCCTGCTGCCCTTCCCCGCCACTACAGTATGAGTGAGCTGGGCTCCTATAGCCTATACTGGACAGGGCTGCTTCCTATAGCCAGTACCTCTCTGTAGTGCTTCCCTTTCTGCTGAGATCCATCACCACCTTAAAGGACCATCACCAACAACCAATGAGGAGGTGTGCCACACCTGCGGTTGCCTTTAAGGAAGGCCAGCAGTTGCTGCTTGCAGAATCAGGAACTAGGAAGAGCCGGCAAGGCCATGGCAGTAAGGAGCGTGGCAGCGGTGCAAAGGGAGGGGGGCATTCATCCTCCCAGATTGGGGGGGTGTTCTGGTATCCTCCCAGGCTGGGGCGGGGCTCATGAATATGGGGTGTTGCCCCACTGTGCCCCATCGTGGCTATGGGCCTGGTCACTGCTCACTTCTTCAGATATACTTTTCTGGGAGTAAGCCCCAGTGAACCCACATAAGTAGGATCCTGAGTATACCTGCTTAGGATGATGCTGTAAGCTACTGCTATTTCTAACCTAAACACCAAACAATACTACCTAACGTACAGAGCCCATATAGAAACTGCCCTGTATAGAGGTGGTCTGGATCATCTACCTATGGAGACTTGGGATTATGTAGAGGTGACTCCAGTATAATCTACCTGGTTTCAGGGGGGGTTGAATTATTGCTCACCATCTTTTAACTGATTAACTGTTTTCGGTTTTAGTTGTTTTTAGATTGTGTTATACGCTTTGATGTTACCAGCCCTGAGCCTGTTTGGGAAGGGCAGGATATAAACTTAAAAATAAATAAATAAATATATTGGGATAACTATCACAGATGGTTGGAATGCTGTAAAAGAACAGGTAGCTTTCAGCTAGTGAACATCAGATCATCAGGGAAAAGGATTCAATTTCAGTAAGCCTTGACCAATGCATTAACTGTAACTCCTTTTTCCTTGAGAAGTCTTCAGCAAACCAACAGGGAAATCTTAGATCAGAAATATCTAGAGAAGTCATACACAAACACAATAAGTAAACATTGTTTTACATCTTTGTTTGATCTTTTACATCAAAGAAGATAGGCAAGATACCACAGATGTACAAAACAGAGTTATTTGGAATGCAATATATGAAACAGAGGGTTCACTTTCTGGAAGAAAGCATAACAGTTGATGGATATGTGCATTCAGGAATTATCTGATCAAAATCTTAATCAGATCCTTTCTGCAAAAAATAATGGCATTCTTCTTCAGCAGCCTTTGACAATGATGGATATTCTGGCCCCTTGCCAATTGGTTTTCATAGTTGCATGAAGTGGTAAGGGCAGTGAAGGAAATTACTAAATTCATCAGATAATCTTAATGAAAGCGGTGTTTTCTAACCAGGGCTACTTCTACACCAGGGTGATTTTCTGTGGTAGTCTAATTGCTGATGTTATTCTGTGTGAAATCACCCTTGCAACAGAGATCTGGACAGCCCAAGGTAATCAATTTTCTCTCCATTTTTGGTGATAGTTTCCTTTTCACACCTGATGCACATTGAAGTAGGGATGGGCACAAGCTGGCTCACAAACCTAAATTTGTCATGAACCAGGCCCAGTTTATGAGCCATGGTTCATGCAATCACATCTCCCATCAGGCCTGTAGCTAACGTGGGGCCCATGGGGCATGCCCCCACTGTTTTTGCTGGCCACTCCCCCAATCCTCAGCTCCCCCTCCCTCCCTCCGGCCCCCTCACCCTCTGATCGATCCTCATGAATATGAGCCGGCATCTCCCTAGCTACGGGGCTGTCTCTCATGAACTCCCCATAAATTGAACCGATTTTCATGGAGGTTCATGCAATTTGTGGGAGAGGTTCGTAGGCCAGACATGCTGGCATTGATGAATTAATTGTCAAGACAATGGGAGAGATGGACTTCTGCAGCCCTTCTGGAGCCCTGGAAATACCAACCCTGACCATCCAAAGCTTGACAGGCAGGTCTGGCTGCCAACCAGAGAGCTCACATTCTGCTCTATGGGAGCAGAAGGGATATATACTCCGGCTCGCGACTCAACTGCTTTCACTTTGCATCAGGCAGTTAGGGAGAGAGGGAATAATTGTTTAGAGGCATAGACTAGGGAAGGAATTGGAACAAGGCACCTGAGGACCCACACACTCCCCTCTCATTAGGATTTTTAAACACTTGTCCCTCTGCTCAAGTCAGGGCAGAAGGGTTGAGCTACTGGATACTTCTCTGAGGTCCAACACTTCCCCTCAGTGGGATTTTTGGACACTTTTCTTTGGCTGAGGAGGAGTGTGGTGCTCTCAAGATTCTGAGTCACCTCCTGTCCCTCTGCTCAAGCCAGGGCAGATGGTCTAAGCCTGGGGTGTCAACATACAGCCTGCAGACCAGATGCAGCCCCTGCAGGGTTGCTATCCAGGCTGTGAGCAACTGGCTCTCTGCTGCTTCCTGCTCCTGCTTCCTGTTTCCTGCATTGTAGCTCCTTTTGCCCAGTCTCCCCTATTTCCTGCTTTACAAAGGAGAGAAAGAAAGCCAAGCCTCCCTTCCGTCAATTGGCTGAGGGCTCCTCCCCCTCCCCTGGGGTGGTGGGGAAAGAGCCAGCCAGCCAGCCAGCCAGCCAGCGAGAGAGAGAGAAAAAATGGCATTTTTAAGAAGACTAACAATGTTTTATTCCAGGTATAAGCTTTTGTGTGCAATGAGCCTTCATGAGTCATTGCTCTCTTCTTCAGATACAGCTAGAATGTGAGTCCATCTGTCCTTATACCCTGGAGAGTGAAGTGATTTCAGATGCCAAATGACAATAGCAGGCATTAGTATGAGGGAAGAAATCTAGGTCTCAATTCAGTCCAGGAAAATGCATTGTCTTGAGTTTCATTATCAGTTGCAATTCAGCAGTCTCTCTTTCCAATCTCCCTTTGAGATTCCTTTGTAAGAGAACTACTACTCTTAAGTCAGCAACTGAATGTCCTGGAAGGTTACAATGTTCCCCCACTATTTTTTAATGTTGTGATTTCTAATAGCAGTAGAAAGAGTAAGAGTCCAGTTGCGCCTTAAAGATTAACAAAATTTATGGTAGGGTATGTGCTTTCGTGAGTCACTGCTCACTTCTTCAGACTTATTTCCATTTATTCTGAAGGTTGAGAAAAAATTATAGGGCAGTTTGATTTCTAGAGTGGGCTTTGCAGAGAAACATAATAGTAATGTGCTGATTACCTAGAGAAGATGTAATGATTTATGGTTGTGAGAGAAAAGATGGATTTACACAGAGTAAGGTGAAAGCATACTGGCACTGTAAAGCTAAGAAAAATATAAAATACCATGCTTAAGTTTGCAAGTATATGGGATTTTGAAAGCTAATATTGCTAAAAAGGTAAAGGAATATCTTACAGGGACCAAACTGTTATTATACAAGAAATATGTGCCCAAACTGTTTAGAACTGTTAAACTGTTGAAACACCTGCTTCTTTCCCTTCCTATTTTTATGATTATAAAACTGATTAATAATAGTGTAGTATAGATAAAATGAAATATAGCAGATAGGATATAGAAAAATGAACTATATATTGGGAATAGAATTTTGATTAATGATATTTGTTGTGGAATATAAAGTTAAACAAGGGGGAAAACGGAACTATGTATCTAAAGATGTTGTGAGTGAAACAATGTCTAAATATTTTAAAAATGTATTGCTCTTTTTTTGTGTGTAATCCTTAAAAATACTAATTTGGGCAAGTGTGTATATCATCTGTCAGCAGGCACTCAGAGAGGGGCTATAAACAGGGGAGGCCGGAATGGTTGGATGTCCGCTGCCGGATCAAAAGCCTAGAGGAACTGCTTCGTTTTACAGTGGAACAGCTTTGTTTTTACTTTCTTTTTCAAGATGAGAGCAGTGTATGTCAGCCAAACACTCCAATATTCCTTGTATTACATTCAGCATTCTAATATACTATTCTGAAAAAGAAATACACTAAAATACAAAGGATGTATAGTCCCTCTGTATGAGAATACATATGTGAGGACTGAATGAGTTAGCATATGTAATGAGATAAGAAACCAATTTCCCTGTCAAGTCCTGGGGAAGGTTTTGTTCCAAGTGTTGTAATAACATGTAATTCAGCAATTTCCCTTTCCAACCTGTTCCTGAAGTTCCTTTGTAATAAAACAGCTACTTTGAGGTCACCCAGGACATTCAGTGCATTTTCAGTAATAGTGGGTACCTTTGCAACATAATCCAGAGCAAATATATAATCAAGGAGCTATATTCATTTATGGAATTTATTTTTATTTCCTAGTACCTAACACAATTACATTTGACCAATTTTGCCCCAACCCTCTGTTCGTAGCTAGAACTACACCAGGACTGTTCCCACAGTTTCAGTTTATTTCAATTATTTTCAAAGGCTTTTAAAATCCATGCTTTAAAAGCATGGCTGTTATAAGAGATCAGATATGCTTGGCACCGTCAGTTCCAGCTCAATCAGACTTGGGAAAGAAGAATTTCATATGAAACATAATAAAGCTTCCATTTGGCACAGCAGGCACTGCAGTCCCAGAATCAAAGAACATTTTGCAAAATAAATAATTTATTATTCACACACTAAAGACCTGCAGCCAAAGGTTTGTTAGTTCAAATCGCTGTGTGATATTCGAGCTCCCTACCTTCTTTCTTTGGCCACTTTCCTATGCCATAATGCCTTATTTGCTAAAGTTCCATTTCCTGTTTATTCTCTTTCTGCCAATAGCATGCACACATGCATACATATATGCACATGTCCACACACAAATGCATGTGTCCTTAAGTCATAAGTAAGGTTCAGTGTCAAACTATCTTTCTTCTTGGGCTTACTTTCCCAATTCCCCACTTCCTCTATCTGTTCCTTAGTTCTCTGCTGCCATGTGGTATGCTTGTTTAAAACACTGGTGGCTAGAGGTGTGCAAAAAAACTTGCTTTTTCTGATTTAGGTCTATTGGACAAAAAAAAAATAGTATTCCAAATATTTCCAAATACCAATATTGGCTTTGTATTGGGATTCGGGTAAATATTCTGGAAACCTGAATTTATTTGTCTCCATTATACCTTATGGGGATGGTCCATTTAAAGTTTAAATCCCTTCTAAGTACACTTTCTGAGTTGTGCTGCCACTGTGGCACAACTTGGTGACTGAAGAAGGCATTTAAAGAGACAGTGGTCTCTTTAAATGCCTTCTAGAATAATATCAGCTTTTATTCGTGGGAGGCTATTTCAGTAGCTGGATACAGATCTCTGATCTCCCTAGTGGTGGCCCATTTTCCCTTTTAATAAAACCTTTTACCTTTCTATCTCTCATAAAACAATACAACACTTAATTTATGTTCCGTGGTTATTTCTCGGTTCCTCAAATTAGTAACTGGTGACACAAGATATTGGCATTTTATTAACAACCTCCCCCCCCCTCCTCCCAATGATGTGTGTTAGTTTGATACCCATGATTTCCAGTATTTTAGCAGGATTGCTTGCTTGGCCTAGTTATGACTATATGTGATTAATTAAATTAGGACAAGATCCAGCAAAACAGCAACACTTTGAGTTCTCTTTATTTCAGTGGGTCAGTTAAGCACCTTTCTTGTCTAAACCAATTGGTCTTTCTTGTCTAAACCAATTGGTCTTTCTTGTCTAAACCAATTGGTCTTTTAAAAAAATGCTCAACTTTGACTGAATCATTCAAATTAATTGTATATTCTCTCTCTCTGTGTCTTTATACTGGATAAATAATATTTCTACAATGAAATGTCAACTGTTTATCAATCAGCATTCATTAACATGTGATTCTTGGCCATGCCCTTAAAACAGGATGCAAAATAACAAAATCTATCTGAAATTTACATGGCAATGTATAGGGGTGTGTAAAAAAAAATCGAGTTAGTTCGGATTTGGGTTTGTTGGACCTGAAAAATATTCATACTCCCGAATATACCCAAATACCAGTATTGATATTTCACTGGTATTCAGGTCAGTATTCAGAAACCTGAATATATTCAGCTTTATTATAAACTATGAGGACCGTCCCCTTAGGGTATAATGGAGAATTTCACTTGCCGTATGCCTCCCCTATGAAAGGAAGGTATTTAAATTTTAACTTTAAATACCTTCCCTTCCCTCTCGAGCTTATGCTGCCTCTGCAGAGTGATGCCTGAGAGGAAAGGGAAGGCATTTAAAGTTAAAATACCTTCCCTTCCCTCTCGGGCTCATGCCGCCTCCATGGAGCAACACCTGAAAGGGAAGGGAAGGTATTTAACGTTTAAACCACTGGTGTAGTGGTTAGGTGTCGTGGTTAGGAGCATGGACTCTAGTCTGGGAAAACGGGGTTTGATTCCCCACTCCTTCACATCCAGCCAGCTGGGTGACCTTGGGTCAGTCACAGTTCTCTCAGAGCTGTTCTGGAAACAGCAGTTCTTGAAAGAGCTCTCAGTCCCACCTACTTCACAGGGTGTCTGTTGTGGGGATGGGAAGGGAAAGGAGACTGTAAGCCACTCTGAGAATTCTTCGGGTAGTGAAGGGTAGAGTATGAATCCAATATCTTCTTCCCTCCTCCTCCTCCTCCTTCCCTCTCAGGCTGGTGCTGCCTTTGTGGAGTGATACCCAAGATGGAAAGGAAGGTATTTTAAGTTTAAATACTTTCTTTGTGCTGTGGAGTCCTACAGCAGGGGCCGCAGGACTCAGCAAGTAGCCAAGCTGGAATAAAAGCTGAATAATATTGGCTTTTATTTGGGGCTGGCGACATTTGTAGCCAAATACAGATCTCTGAATAAATATCCAGAAAACACTGATAAGACAATCCTGCACTGACATTTTTGTCACTTCCTATTGCATTGTCCCCTTTCCATATGTGTTTTGCTCCCTCTGGGACTACTAGAGGGAATACAAAAGGTATATATGCAAAATGTGTAGCATAGGATCTAATATTACTATATAACTATAATGATATTACTATGATACAAGTATGGAAGATATAAGCCGAGCAGAGCTTTCAACAGAGAGAAACTATAATAGAGAGTTTGACAGGCAAAGAGGAAAATAATGATGTAATATAAGCAGTTTCTCACAATATAGTTCTTTATGATAACCAAGATCTGAGTGTGATACTGAAAGAGAAGCCAGGGAACTGACTTCAGGAAGGATAATGAGCCAATTGCTGAAAAACTCAATATTCAAAGCTGTTTCTTAGAAGGAGGAGGAGGAGGAAGACGGGAGGTGGTTAGCTCCCCTTCACTGACAGCTTTCAAGAAGAGGCTGGACAAATATTTGTCAAAGATGCTTTAGGCTGGTCCTGCATTGGGCAGGGGGTTGGACTAGATGGTCTGTATGGCCCCTTCCAACTCTATGATTCTATGAGAAGAAGAGGAGGAGGAGGAGGGTTATTTATACCCCGCTCTTCACTCACAGTTTCAGAGTGGCTTACAATCTCCTTCCCTTCCTCTCCTTACAACAGAAACCTTGTGAGGTAGGTGGGGCTGAGAGAGTTCTGAGAGAACTGTGTCTGACGCAAGGTCACCCAGCTGGCTGCATGTGGAGGAATCAAACCCAGTTCTCCAGATTAGTCTGCCACTCTTAATGACTACACTAAACTGGCTCTCAGATTGGTGGAGAATGTGCCTGGATAAAGCATTCAGCTGTGGATGGAGGAATTCATTTCCCAGCTACACTGTGTATGGAAAAGCAAATTTCTCTCTTGCTTTTCCTTGCTTGCTTTTGTTTCATTTATTTACTCTGTCCTTCATTCCAGTCTTCTTGAATTCTGGTTTAACTAGGACAATTTTCAAAATTGTTTTCAAAACTGGAGTATACTGATGTTGGTCACAGTTTCCAGTTTCTTTTGTGTACTTTTTCTTTCCCCATCTATAATCAGAAGTATTAGAGGACTCCAGAATGATGAGGAAAACACCGTGATAAGAGGGAGAAATTCTGCAGAAGAGATAAACAGGCAACGAAAAAGAAGACATGCTGAAAAAATATGTTTTCAATTATTTTTAGTGTGCTGTATTAATCTCAGTAGACAAATACATGTAGCCTAGAACCATTATCAATCCCACCTTGTTTTCGACAAAAATCAAATTCATCAATGCTCAACTTCAACAGGTGCAGAATGCTCAGCCAGTATATTGACTGGAGTGGGTCATAGGGAACATAATGTTCCAGTCTTTGCCCATCTATAGGGGCTCTGGGCAAAAATCAAGGTTCTGGTGCTGTCCTCCAAAGCTCTGCATGGCTTGGGGCCAGCATACCTGAAAGACTGCTTACTCCCTCACAAACCTACCCAACTGCTACAGTAATCATCTGAGGTCCTGCTGCTTCAGGTGTCTGCCTTCTGGAATAGGCAGATGGCAACCTGGGAGACAGCCTTCGTGGTCATGGCAGCAAAACTCTGGAACTTTCTCCCCAGGGAGACTTCTTTTTTGTCCTCTTCTGTTGCCATCTTCTGCCAGAGGGTAAAGACTTTCTTGTTTTATCTGGCATACCATCAATGATCCCTTTTTCCTGCCCTGTGTTTCAATTGCTGGTTTTATGTTTTTGTAAGTGTGTTTAAAGGGCTCCTGTGGCTCAGAGGTTAAGACGCTGAGTGCAGACTGAAAGGTCTGTGGTTTGGCAGTTCGAGACCCAAGTGCCGCATGATGGAGTGAGCTCCCATCTCTGGCCCCAGCTCCTGCCAACCTAGCAGTTCAAAAGCAAGAAATTGCAAGTAGATAAATAGGTACCACTTCGGTGGGAAGGTAACAGCATTCTGTGTGCCTCAGCGTTTAGTTATGCTGGCCACATGACCACAGAAACGTCTTCGGACAGCACTGGCTCTTCAGCTTGGAAATAGAGTTGGATTTGACTGGCTTTCAAGCAAGGAAAACCTTTACCTTTACCTGTATGTGCATTTTAGCTTCAGTTTTAAGTGGTTTAATGATATGTTTTGTTCAGTTTTAAATATATGTTTTTATTATGCATCGATTTCTAATCTTTTAGCCATTTTGCTGGCCCTGTTGAGGGCAGAAAGGCAGTGTATAAATCCTATAAATAAATGAATAAAATAATGTACTAATAATAGCAATATGTTACAAAGACAGCATTCTGAAGTAGGATTAGACACAGCACTATAGTCCTGCTAAATTCTGCTTCAGTTCTGGATTTGTTACAGAGCCATTCTAAGTAGAATTGCACATCTAAGTCTATGGAAGACAGTGGGCTTCAAAATATGTTAACTCTGTTTAGGAAGGAACTGTTAGAACCAGTAACAAAGTGTGCACAGAAAGAAAAGCACCAACCACAAGCACACACAAATAGCCATTACGTACTGAAAATATATCTTTGAAAAAGGAAGTGAGAGATTTGGTAGCATCTGTATGTGAGTCTAAGTTAGGATGTCTGTGTTTTTTTCTGAGCAATGTTGGATTCTTTGATGTGATTCCTTGGAGATGTAATTAACAGATGATGATACAACAAAATGATAATGAGGAGAAAGGAATCAACACTTTACATTTTATAGTTAAAAATTCTGCTCAATTTTTTCCCCATTCCTTGATAGGCTTTCTGTGGGAGTGTAATAAGCTCTTCTGTACTGTACAGTGCAGAACACAGAATAGACAATAGAACCAGTGTTCCCTCTAAGCTGAGTTAGTGTGAGCTAGCTCACAGTTTTTTAGCCTCCAGCTCACACATTTTTGTCTTAGCTCAGGAAGGATGGCTCCAGAGCAAACTAATTTATGCAGTAGACAAATTGCTCACTCACAATTTTAATGCCTGTAACTCACAAAGTAGAATTTTTGCTCACAAGACTCCACAGCTTAGAGGGAGCATTGAATAGAACTCAGAGGAAACTTAATTTTAACCAATCAAGAAGAGATATATGGGAAGTGGCAATCAATCATCATGCAAAATAACTGAGAATGTCAGGCTGCCTATATGAGAATAATGTGTTCTACAAAAATTCAGAGGCCAATAAGAATGTGACTCGTTCTCATACTTTCCAGGCAATCTTCATGTGAACTTACTATTAAAAGCCTCAGTCATATTTACAAACAGCAGGAACATTCCTGAGAAGGCTAAACTCATAACAATCATATCAAAAGGAGACAATTTTCCACTTTTTGTCCATTCAATACAATTAAAAACAACAATAAAGGTATTAATGGGCTGCTACAAAGATCATACAAGAAACAGAGATTGGAGATCATTTCTAGAAGACTGGTACAGGTACATCACATGTCCACTGAATAGGAAAATAAAAATCTGGACTAATTTTGTGCTACTGAAGTACTATCAGGTAAATGCAAGGTTGTGTAGATCTGATATATGTAATGGGATATATAACAGAATGTTTCCATGTACCTTGTCAGTCATGATGGTTAATGTCCGTATTTATTTTACAGTTTTCATAGATCTTTTCATAATCCTGGAAAAAAATGAATTGGTACCCAAATACATTTGTTCAGCATGTGGCTTATACAGCTGTTTCAGATTTACCAGAAATGCACTGATTAGGAGTGTACAAAAAAACCCAACAACCCAGTATTTTTCAGGTTCTAGTATATTGAACCTGAAAAAATATTGGTATTTCCTGATATTCCCAAATCCCAATAGTGGTATGATATTCAGATTCAGGAAATATTTGGGAAACTGGACTTCCTGTTTTGGCCCTCGCCATGGCAGCTGCGTTCTCCTGGAGCTCCAGGAGATGCGCGCCAGAGCCCGCAGCTGGGAGGGGGTGTGATCATCCACACCTACTCCGGAGCCCTTGCAAAGGGCTCCCAGCCATGGGGTGCTAGGAGAGCACTTCCTCCGGCGACTGGCCAGCGAAGGGGGGCTGTTCCATGCCCCAAAGGTCCCGCCATGGAGCTTCCCTGTGAGGAACTAGAGACGCACACAGGATCAGCCGTTTGGTGGCCAAGCGAGCTTTAATTTAAAGCAATATCATCATTGAAATGTGAGTCAAGTTTAAGCAAAAACACCAGAAAACTAGCAGAAAGCTCTCCCCTTTGAAAGTGGGGGGGAGGAGGGAACTCCCCCTCGACAAGGAAAAAAATGAACACTTTGCAGGAGAGAAAGGGGGGAGAGGGGTATCAAAACAAAGTAGACGGAAATAAAAACCTTATAAGAACTTACCAGGCGTTTTTAAGGACTTTGAGGACTTCGGTAACTTTTGCAAAAAGTAAACAATCTCTAACATGGCGCCTCCAAGGAGAGAGGAGAAAGATAAGCTTCCGAAACTGAAGCCTCTTGCCGGAAGTGTCAGCCCAGCGAGTTCTGTCCCTAGACAGGACACAGTCACAGGGATGAGGCTTGCAGACTGCCTATGGGGATGGCCACAATGGAGACTCAGCGCTGGCCGTGCGGTGGTGTTTGAGGGATCCTGAAGGCGCATCCCAATCATTGGCTTGGCTGGGTTTGCAAGCGACTTACAGTTGGCTCCAACCCGGGGCCTTGGTGTTTTGCCTTTTATACAGTTACAGATGGGGTCAAAGCGACACCAGGCCTTGACCGAGCCGCTGTTTCATGTTTGCCCTTGCCGTTACTTTAATATGTTAATAAAGTGGCCTTATTTCATCCAACCTTGTTGTCTGACTCTTTCTTTTGTCTGAGGGGGCAATTCCTGATGCTACACAACCTCTGTAGACAGCAATATCCAACCAGATAACAGAACTGGTCAATATTACCACGAACTGTAGTCAAACTCAAGATAAAGTCAGACTAAATACGATCATGTCACATGAGTTCAGTTTTCTGTTTCTAACTCACTCAATACCAAGGACAACAGCCATGAATCCATTGACAATTACTCCTGCTAATAGTTCCAGTGCTGAAACAAACAATGTAAAGCACCACTTCAGGAGAAAAATGTTTCCCCATATTGATTTATAAATACGTAGTTCATTTATGAATGTTCAGTAGGGCTTAGGGTTAGGGCATGATGTGGCAGTTCTTTTTTCATGGAAGTTGAAGAGGCTGGTGATGGCTATTTTTTAATCTCGTGTAAATGGAATCATGTTTTCACAGTGATGCAAATCTGAGAAATACCTTCACATCTGTTTTAAAAGCATATCTTAGCTGTGCTAAGTGTTGTCTTGTGGTGAGTCTCATCTAAGCATGACTAAAAAAACTACACCGTAAGCATTCACATTCAGATGGGAAGCAGTAGTAAGTTGTCACAGTAAAGAGTGTTTTCTCTTTTTCACAGCCAACAACTATTGATGATTTAAGAAAAATGGCAGTAGACCTCTGAGTCAGAACTCTGTTCTGGAAACCAGGCAAACCCTGAACCTTTTAATTGTTTTCATAGTGCATATATATTATATGCCTCTGTGGCTTTGAAGTAAAGTCTTAGAGGACATTAGCAAATTGCTTCCAAATTGCCCAGCTGAAAACACCTTTTCTGGGTTCATTGTATACTGTAGAATAAACATGGAATATTTTTTTTTACATATGGTGTCATGATCTGTGCAGGACTGGGAGCAGGGCCTGGTGCGGCCTGGTCCCAGGAGAGACCTGCATGGCAGTGAAAGCAGACAGCCTACAATCCTCATAAGGCTTAGCAACGGGCTATAGCCAATGGGAGTTCAAGGATTCTTTGAGGAGAGCCTGTCTTAGCTGTTAGCTGGGGTAAGTGGTGGCCTTCCCTCTCGCAGATCTAAACTGAAGGGACTGTGATAAACTCTGTATGTTGTGAGGAAACTATTCTTGCTGGCTCTCTGTGGTTTTCCCTCTCATGGAGTCACTGAGGGGGGAAAGGCTGGTCTGAGAGGAAAGGATCCCTCACTGGGAAACAGAGTGAGTGTTAGGCAGGCTGTGGGCCTGGAAGTAGAACAGGTAGCTGCATTAAGATTCTGTTTATTTTGCCTTTTCAACCCTGTTATACCCCTTTAAAGCACCTTGCCTTGTCTTGTTTTCCATGCTCCAGTATTGCTTTTAATAAACCCTTTCTGTATAATTTTTCTCTCTGCCTGGGTCAATCACACCTGTGTCTTCTCAGTTGTAAAACGGGCATGTTGGATGGGCTTGAGAGGGTACCCTGGGCCTTCTCAATTGACCAAAGTCCAGGGTGGTGGCGACAGAAGGTGGAGACCCCCTGGGGTCATGACATATGGCCTTCTTTGGTTCCAGGTGCCAAGATCTAAAAGGTAATATACATTACACACATGTTCCTCAATTTCTTCTTGAACCCAACATAAAGAAGGCCTGGGAAGACCATCCCACTGAAATATATAGATCTGATAGCTGTAATCCCAAAGGCAATGCTGTAAAACATATTAGTTTGTGTATTATTTGAAAGAGTCCTGGCATCTTTCTGCCATTTGCACTAGTGCCAATGTCCCCATTTTATTCTGCCTTGTTATTCTAGTTATTTTGAATCTGGAGACATTAAATAAAAATACATGTAACACTCACTAGTGGTGCAGTCCTACAGTCAATTTTGGGTAGGGGTTATTTGGGATCCAGCATTATTGCCAGAAAAGCACGTTAAGGCAGCTGCAAAAAAATGCATTCTTCCAGCTTCATTTAGCCTTGACTCAGCTGATCTAGCCATGTAGATTCATGCTATGGTTACCTTGGCTTGACTACTGCAATACACTTTACATGGGTCTACTGTTAAAGACAACACAAAAATAGACAGGTTGCTTACCTGTAACTGATTATCTTCGAGTGGTCATCTGTGCATCCACACACTGGGATTTACACCTGCGTCGATCCCTCGTCGGAAGCCTAGAAAGCTTCAAGGATAACCTTCTCAGCGGGGTCATCCTCCTTCCTCGCGAGCATTTCCCACTGTGCATGCTCCGAGGTGAGGTAGACCCCGCCCCCACCCCAGTTCCTTTCACGCACCGCAGACAAGTTGCCACTTACTACAAGCAGTGACCACCAATGCCAGCAGTGGGGAAGGTTGGGTGTGTGTGTGGATGCACAGATGACCACTCGAAGATCATCAGTTACAGGTAAGCAACCTGTCTATCTTCTTCGTGGTCTCTGTGCATTCCACACACTGGGAGACTCACAAGCTTAGTACAATGGATGGCGGGTGATGGCAGCTGTCACATGCATTGCTCAAGTGATTGCCACTGAAAATCCGATGACTTCAATCAGCTTTATTTTTATTAAATACCAAGGACAGCTCTGCAAGTGTAAACTGTGTTCTGTTTCTAGTTACAAAACATAACTCAAATAATAATAATCCGTATCAAACTTTAAGACAAACTCCAACGTGTCTTTGTCTAGTTACATTACCTAAACAGTAGCTCCCCTTTCACGCACAAATGACAAACTCATATGCGGTTTTCTTAGTTACAGAACAAAAACTTTGTCACACTGAAGTTAGCATAGAACTACATGAACCTATTTAATGGAGAATGGACTCAAGTACTGTTCTACCAAAATTGGCATCCTTTCTAGCTCTTACATCCAGAGCGTAATGTGTGGCAAAGGTAGAATGGGAAAACCAAGTGGCTGCAGCACACACCTCCTCCAGAGAGACTCCTGCCATAAATGCAGTTGAGGTTGCCACTGCTCTTACCGAATGTGCTTTCTGCCTAACTGGTAACGGTTCCTTTGCCAGCTGGTAGCTTAGAGCAATAGCTGAGGATACCCACTTTGAGAACCTTTGTCTTGAAACTGGTAAACCCATTTTTGGTTCTGAATAACAAACAAATAATCTCTTATCTTTCCTAAAACTGTGAGCTCTAGATAAATAAAAACACAAAACTCTGCGAATGTCTAGCATATGCAGTGCCCGCTGCCCGTCATCTTTCAGTTCTGGAAAAAACGATGGGAGGGTTATGGTTTGTGAGAGATGGAATAGTGATACCACCTTGGGGATAAAGGAGGGGTCAGGCCTCAGAACCACCCTGTCTGCATGGAAGATTGTGAATGGCTGGTCTATCCTCAGCGCACACAGTTCACTTGCCCTCCTCGCCGAAGTTACGGCTACGAGGAATGCTGTTTTCCATGTGAGTAAGTGGAGTGAGACTGTTGCTAAAGGTTCGAATGGTTCTCCCATTAATTGGGAAAGAACTAGAGATAGGCTCCATGATGGAACCAGTGGTTTTCGTGGTGGGCAGATATTTCTTAGCCCTTTTAGAAAGGATTTCATAGTAGGATGGGAAAACAAAGTTCGCCCCTCTACCAAGCTGTGGTGAGCTGAGATCGCTGGTAAATGCACCCTAATTGAGGAAAAACCTAGTCTGGTTTGGTACAAATTAGTCAGGTACGTCAGGATCAGAGGTATGGGGGCACTGGTGGGATTTAAGCCCTGTTCCCTGACATATAAATCGAAGCGTTTCCACTTGTGGTGATAGGATGCTCTCGTGGATGGTTTTCTGGCATTTACCAGTATATGGGTCACTGCCACTGGTAAGTTCATGCCTGAATGTTCCAAGCCGTTAGTCTGAACAACCCCGGGTTGTGATGCAGGATTTTGCCCTTCCCCTGGGATAAGAGATCCGGTTCTACAGGCAATGGAAGGTACTGGCCCTTCGCCAGGTGTATTAGCAGTGGGAACCATGGTTGTCTTGGCCACCATGGGGCCACCAAGACAACCCTCATCCGGTCGACCTGTATCTTTTGTAGTATCCGGGGAATTAAAGGAATTGGGGGAAGCATATAGAATAAATGGCCTGTCCATTGATGCAGGAATGCATTCCCCAGTGCTCCTCCGGATGGGCGATGTCTTGAGTAGAAGAGTGCGCACTTTG
>NW_015159724.1:229203-245723 GCF_001447785.1 Gekko japonicus | reverse complement strand
TGGCATCAGGTTGTCCATATTTGTCCACCAAAGTAATGACTATTGAATTGTACTTGGGATTGCGATTCTGAGGGAGGGTGGTACCGTCACTGGATTGTAGTGATTCAGGAACCACAACTGCAAGGTCCTCATCCTTAGCTTTGCTGTCGGCACTACAAATGTTGTTGAGGCCATGAGGCCCAAAAGCCGCTGGATCTGTTTTGCTTGTCTTGTTCGGTGGATCATGCACTTTGTTGCTGATTGTTGGATGATTTTTGCCCTGTCCATTGGAAGAAAGGCCCTCGTGATGACTGAATCCAGGGTAGTGCCAAGAAATTGGATTATTTGCGATGGAGTCAGCATTGACTTTTCTCGATTTACACAGAGCCCTAGATTTTCTAGAAGAGTCATAGTTAGCATAATGTCGTTTTGAAGATGGTCTGGAGACCTTGCCACCAGGAGCCAGTCGTCTATATAGGGAAAAACTGTTACTCCCTTTGTCCTTAGGTATGCGGCCACGACTGCCATGCACTTTGTGAAAACCCGTGGCGCTGTTGAGAGACCGAATGGTAGCGCTCTGTATTGGTATTGGGAGTGGCCCACAGCAAAACGCAGGTAGCGGCGGTGTTGTGGTATTATCGTTATATGAAAGTAGTCGTCCTTTAAGTCTATGGTTGCCATCCAAGCGCCTGACGGAAGTAGCGGTAGGATAGACTGG
This sequence comes from Gekko japonicus, assembly GCF_001447785.1. Taxonomy (NCBI): domain Eukaryota; kingdom Metazoa; phylum Chordata; class Lepidosauria; order Squamata; family Gekkonidae; genus Gekko; species Gekko japonicus. Next base: position 245,026 of record NW_015159724.1, on the reverse strand, counting down.
AGGGTTACCATTCGGAATTTCGAGGTTTTGATGTACTTGTTTAATCCCCTTAGGTCTAAGATAGCTCGTTTCCCTCCGTCCCTCTTGGGGACCACGAAATACCTTGAATAATAGCCCTGAAGACGTTGTAATTTTGGCACTGCTTTGATGGCCCCTTTGGAAAGGAGTTTCGATACTTCTTCCCTGAGTTGCTGCGATGGTCGAGTAATGATCACTCTTGGAGTTCGTGGAAGCATTTTGAACTCTATGGCATATCCTACTCGTATTATTGTAAGCACCCAGTTGTCCGTGGTGATATTTTCCCAACTGGGTATAAATGGTCTCAATTGGGTACCTAGTGCTGGGGTTGCCGTAGATGGCTGGGCTCCCTTGTGGTTGATGTTGTAGTCAAAAGGACTGTTTCCCTTGCTGAGGGACTCTTTTGGAAGAATTTGGTTTAGTTTTTGGGTGATAAGGTTGTCTCGGTGTGGCCTGACGCCTCCTCCAAGGCTCGAATTGGATGGGGGAGCGTGGTCTTCGATAGTACTGTGGTTTCCATGCCCTCTGTTTCTGGTTTCTCTGGGCATATTGGGAGTTTACTCCCAGGTATTTTGCACGCCTGCAGCTCTCATCGACTGCTTTGAGGGCATCATCTGTTGTACTGTGAAAAAGCCCGCAGCCATCAAATGGAAGGTCCTCTATTTTTTGCTTTATGTCTGTCTGCAACGATGCTGTTTTGAGCCATGCGTGCCGATGCAGTGCTACTGCTGTGGCCATAGCATGAGAAAAACACGATACTGAGTGCCTCACTGTTGTCACCTGTTGCTTCACCGCTCTCTGCGAATCTTGGATGAGAGTTGTGGCTTGTGAGCGCATATCTACTGGTAAGTTTGCCAGTCTCCAGTTTGTTGATGTTATTGAAAATATATGCAGAGAGATATGACATATATGTCTGCATTTTGGCTGCCATAGATACAGAGCCGTAAACCTTTTTAGCCATAGTGTCCACCCTTCTGCCCTCCCTATCTGGGGGGGCCGAGTAACGGGCCTGTTTGGCCTTAGATGAGGTGTGAACCACTATTGAATTAGGTTCAGGATGTGCCTGAAGAAACTGGGCATCATCAGCTTGAACTCTGTACATGGCCTCATAACGCTTTAGGACCGCTGGTGCTGAAGCTGGTGCATCCCAAGCCTCTTTCAAGATTGTTAGATGCACTGGCAGCATAGGCAAGCATAAGGGTGCTGGGTGGTCTGCTTGAAACATATCATGAACTAAATCAGAGACTAGAGCAGATCCTGATGCTACGTGTATACCTAGCGTCTTTACCATACATTGGATCAGATCCTAGAACCCTTTTGTGCCCTCTGTCACTGGTTGGTTCGGATTGTGCTCCAATTCAGTGTCCTGACGTGGATCTTCATCATCAGGTTCAGCTGAGGAAAAGTCTTCAGCAGTCGGGTCCGATGTCAATGAAGTGAAATGAGTTGTCTCTAGCTCTATTCTGTCAGTATCATTAACCTGCAGCGCCCTCTGGCTGTGGTAGTCTGTACGGCGATTCCCATCAGTCCATTCCCCTCTCAGCGTTTGTTTTATGCGTCAGTGATCGCATCTCGGGGAACGGGACCTAGACCGAGATCTCCAGTGGCGGCGATCCCTTGATTGGTATCTTGAACGAGGGTAGCTGTATCCAGGATCACAGCCATCTGATCTGCCTCGCTGGTAGTTCAGTTGCCAGTGCGGCGAACTCCCATCGAAGCCGACATGGGGGGAGTCCGTAGCTGAATAGTGGGATTCAGTAGAGTCCCGCTCTCAGGATCTGCCTCTTGATCTTTGTCTTGCCAGCGTCGCCCCTCTGGTCATTGGGGATGATGTTCCCGATGTGCAACCTTCCTCTGCCAGGATTTGTAAAGGAAGTGTTGGCTGCACTGAGGGGGATAAATGTATGGGGTTTTTTGCCCCTAATGAAGACAGTGGCCCTTGTGCCATCGGATGTCGAGGAGGTCTCGTTCCGCCTGACTGAGGGAGAGTTTGATGTCAGACCCCTCAGCAGTAATGGCGGAACCACCCGTGCCTGCTCTTGAGGAGTTTTAGACCGCACTGTTTTAGACGGGGTCTCTCCTCTTGATTTCTTAGGTTTCGTTGTGAGTAGCACAGAGGCTGACGCCCGTTTTGGAGGCTTATCTGTTTTTGCTCTCCTCTTTCTGGGCGGAGGCGCTTGTTGCTCCACCGAATCTCCCAGCTCTATATTAGAGGGAGGCAGTGTACTTTGGGATACTGAGGGCTATGCCATGATAGGAGTCAATGCCCTCTCTAGCAGAAAAGTCTTTCAACGAGCAATACGATTTTTTTCTTGCTTGGCGAGTGAACCTGGAGCAGTGAAGACAGAGCTCTGGCTTATGGCTTTCTCCCAGGCAGAACAGGCAACGGTCGTGGCCGTCAGTTGGAGGAATTTTAGCGTTACAATCGGGACATCGTTTGAAAAAAGGTAGTCCTCCCGAACGCTTCCTCATAGGTGTGTAGTGTGTAAACTTTTTTGTGGTTATTACAGTTTTTTTACCTACTGAGGTGTTTCTTAGAGGTTATCTAGAGAGATGCTGAAAATAACGTCCGACTCTTAGGCGGTAAGAAAGGAACTGGGGTGGGGGCGGGGACTACCTCACCTCCGAGCATGCGCAGTGGGAAATGCTCGCGAGGAAGGAGGATGACCCCGCTGAGAAGAGGTTATCCTTGAAGCTTTCTAGGCTTCCGACGAGGGATCGACGCAGGCATAAATCCCAGTGTGTGGAATGCACAGAGACCACGAAGAAGATCCATTGATATAGAACACTGCAGCCTGGTTACCATCAGGTGGGATACGCAGATGACACCCATTCTACAAACTGTCCAGTGGTTACCAGTCAGTCACTAGGTTCAATTCAATATTCTGATTATCATCTACAAAGTCCTTAATGGTCTTGGACCCACATACCTGCAGGACTGTCTCTCCTGCTATGCCCCACCTCGAAGCTTTGGCTCCCTGAAGGTGCTACCCTTTAAATAGGTATGATTGGCAACTGCCCATTTATGTGCATTCTCTTTGGTGGTTCCCACCTTGTGGAATGGCCTGTCTGAGGAGGTCAGAAAGCCTCAACACTTGAGTCATTGTGCAGAATGTGAAAAAAAGAAATGTTCAGGAGGGCATTTTAAGAAAGTGATTAGAACTATAATATAATTGAGCAGCTCAGGAGGTCGCTTTTATAAGGAAGGTCATTGTCTGTTGCAGTGTTTACTGTATGTATCATCATCTTTTACTGCATTGTCTTCAATGGAGGGGAAAATAGCAAAATAAAGCAAGAGCAATACAAACCCAGAAGAACAGAATCAGTCCCAGATAATCTCTGCAGTAGAAACTGAAGGGTTTTAGGGGGTTTTTTTTGCAAGCCTAGCAGAACCCAGTACCATTGTGGCAATGCCAGCTGAACAGGACTAACGTGGAGCACAGAATCACAATCCAAGCTGGGGGGGGGGTTGCAAGCCCAGCCCAAGTTCAGTGTATAGAATGCCCAGCAGAACTGTGGCATTGCAAACAAAAGAGGACTAATGTCAAATTAGAGAATCCCTGCAGTGCAAACTGAAGACAGGATTTTTTTTCCAAGCCCTGCCGTTCACTAGCCAAGGGAGTCTCAGAGCGGCTTACAAACTCCTTTCCCTTCCTCTCTCCTCAACAGACACCCTGTGAGGTAGGTGGGGCTGAGAGAGCTCTGACAGAAACTGCTCTTTTTCAAGAACAGCTGTGCCAGAACTATGACTTGCCCAAGGTCACCCAGCAGCTGCGAGTGGAGGAGCGGGGAATCAAACCTGGCTCTCCCAGATTAGAGTCCGCACACTTAACCACTACACCAAACTGAAAACCTCCCATTCTTCCTATGCAGCCACAATGCCCCCCCCATCAGAAATAGCTCTGTGATGGAGGAGCTTCACGTGGGGCAATAGTTCTTCAGGGCCAGGCCATGAAAATTTAGGCTATTGTTTCTTCATATTTAATCCTCAAGTATGCAACTATTGTTCAATTTCTAATAATCTCATAAAAGAAACATAGTCTGTATGTCCTGGAAAAATCTACAATTATAATAATTACCAAAAAAAAAATTGTGAGAAAAGAGGCAAAGCCCCAAATCACATGTTGCTACAGTAATGATCTCTCAGCTTCAAGCAGCTCTCAAGGCTCTTCAGTGGTCTTTACCAGTGTGAAATGTATCTCATATAAGATTTTGCAGGCCATGACAAGCTTGGCGGTTTCAGATGACTGTTCAGATTGAAAAATAATACAAAAAATTGGCATGGAATTATAGCACCATCGATAGTAATGGAGCCTTGGGAAAAGAAGCACCTTTCTCTTTTTTTCTTCTCTGTTCATCGACTTTGTCATAGCCTACAGGTAGAAAATGCAATGCTGATCATGGGTAACAAGATCCCACTGAAATTTGCTGTTGCCCTACAGATATAAAATTGTACACCTTTGGGATTTTTCTTTGTCTCCTTTCAGTCTCATTTTAAAGATGACCTGTTATGCTTCTCCAAGGCAATTATATTGTTTTGCAAAATACTTTAAATTTTTTAACTCACACGAACCCATCTTCAAGGGGTGTTCTCATTTTGCAATGCTGGAGCAAACAGATCTGGAGCTATCTCAACAGGCCAGGGGAGAACAGCGGGGTGGAATTCAATTTACACTCCATCCAATGCTCCTGTACAGGGTTTTCACTTCATTAGCCCAGCAATCTACAGGCTAGCGATTCTGATAGAGATTTCAGGTCAGAATCCTGCACAGACTTTAACAAGGATGGATTTAAAGGGCAATGAGGTCTGAACCGAAGCACAGTGTAGAAACTTCACTGGAATTAATTGTTCTTTCCCCTACATGTATCTGCACAGAAACTTAGAATACTTCATTCCATATTTATTTATATTATATTTTTACATAATTGTTATTTATAATGATATCAAAAGGAGGAAGAGGAGGCGGCGATTGGATTTATACCCTGCCCTTCACTTCAAGTATCAGAGTGGCTTACAAACTCCTTTCCCTTCCCCTCCCCACAACTGACACCTTGTGAGGTAGGTGGGGCTGAGAGAGCTCTGAGAGATCTTCTCTTTCAAGAACAGCTCTGAAAGAATTTATGTCTAACTAGGGTTGCCAAGTTGCAGCGGGGGATTGTATGTCTTCACAAAATCCGTGCCGTGGGGATGGCAAGACGCGTTGCACCCGCTGTCACCAGGATTTGACACTACGCCTCACTCTGGCAATGGGGCTCCAAACAGCACTCCAACTCCCCGATTTTACCTCGGACACTTCTAGCATTTGTATAGAAACAGCTATAATTTCCCATACAAGTTAAGCCTGCAACATTCCTCTTGCTATCTCCAGACCTTGTTAGGCAGTCCATGTCACTAGCCATGGTCTCAGTGGACAATTTCAATCCACCTCCCTGTAGAAAAGCAACAGCTACCCCTTCATCTCTCTGAGATGAGCCAACCCGAACCAGAGACTTTTAATCTCCTGTTGGCTTTCCCCCAGTATTGTTTAAAAACTGCTCTGCCATCTTTTTGATTTTAAGCGCCAGCAGCCTGGTTCCTTCTCGGGACAAGTGGAGACCGTCTCACCTGTACAGCTCCCTCTTGTTCCAAAAAGCATCCCAGTGCCTAACAAACTTGAAACCTTCCCCCCTACACCATCGTCTCATCCACGCATTGAGACTCCTGATCTGTGCCTGTCTCTCCAGCCCTGCGCGTGGAACAGGTAGCACTTCTGAGAAAGCTACCTTGGAGGTCCTGAACCTAAGTTTCCTGCCCAGCAGTCTAAATTTCTCCTCCAGGACCTCATGACTGCATTTCCCCACATCGTTGGTGCCGACATGCACCACGACCACTGGCTCCTCCCCAGCACTATCTACCAGCCTATCTAAAACACGCATAATGTCCGCTACCTTCGCACCAGGCAGGCAAGTCACCATACGGTCAGTACGCGGGTTCGCCACCCAGCTGTCTACCTGCCTAAGGATCGAATCACCCACTACCAAGAGCCCCCCTCCCACCCTGCCCAGGGATGGTTCCTTGGTGCAAAAGGAGAGCCGCTCACCAGCTGGGGAAGAGGTCCCTTCTGAGGGCACATTCCCCACACGTTCCCTGAGAACCCGGAGCTCCTTGCACCGAGCACACACCCAAGACCTCTGTCCAGTGGGCAGATAGTCATACATGTGACACTCAGTGCAAAACACTGGATAGCCCCCAACCCCCTGCTGGCATTCTGGCTTCATAATTCTTTTAAAATAAGTAATTATAATCCCCCTTTTAAAACCCTTTGTATTTATGTAGTTTTTCCTGTCGAAGTCAACTTACCTTAGGGGGAAGACAAAGAGCCTAAGGCCTTGGCTTTCTGGCTCTTCTTGGGCATCTTACCGAATCCCTAGTCTAAGAGTCCCTAGGCTAAGAGCCACAGGCAAAGAGCCCTTTAGCTCGCCCTTTGGCTCATGCCTCTGGCAATGTGCTTTCTTAAATACTGAATTACAGTCAATCACAATCAAACAATGCCCCTTCCTCTCCCTCTCTCAAGCAGCCAGGACTCTGTAACAACTCTAATTGCTTTCACACACTCCCAAACCCAATATCCTCAGCTGAATCCCCTCAGCTGAAAGCAAGTAAAAAACACCTCTCTAGCAGCTCTGTCTCCTGCTCAGCGGTAGGTGTTGCCTTCTGACACACTTCTGGTGATGTCAGGGGTGTGGAATATGCAAATAAGTTATGCTAATAAGTTATGCTAATGAGCACCTGCACCTCTTTTTCTACTAAATGACCCCTGGATATTTTAGTTCTATTACTTTCTTCCCTGTTTTGCACTGCTTCTATATTTGTATACTTTTGCACATCTCTTTTAATAAACCTTATTAAATATACTTCTATAGTGTTATTTGGGTTCCGGGGCTTCACTGTAAACCTAGTACCTTGGCCTACTTTGGCTACAGATAGCAAAATAATTCTAGAACTCAAATTGCAAATGTCCTAACTTGTGGGGCTGACTTCTTGATTGACACTTAGTATTGCTGGAGACTTGGTCCCTTGGTCTTTCAGCTGAGGGTTAGTTTAGAGGGGCTGATCATGGTTCATTACCCTGGGAAGTGAGGATTCATTTCCCAGCATTGTGCATTCTGCTGTTGACCTTCACCCAAAGCCTTCTTGTGGGTCAAGGGGACTTTGACAAGGTGTGAGTCAAACCCCACATTTATCCAGGTACTGATCCCCAGTTTCATTTGTAAAGTGAACATCCAGTGGTTGTTTTCAACAAACAGATGTATGTAAACCCATTTGGGGAGGGGCTGTGGCTCAATGGAAGACCCTTTGCTTGGTGTGTAGAAGATCCGAGGTTTGATCCCCGGCATCTTCAGTTAAAGGGACCAGGTAGTAGGTGATGTGAGATCCTGGAGAGCCACTGCCAGTCTGAGTAGACAACAGTGACTTTGATGGACCAACGCTCTGATTCAGCATAAAACAGCTTCATGTGTTCATGTGTTCGGTGTAACATGTGAAATGGTTTTTGTTGATTTCCAGCATTCTGGGGGAAAGTAGCCAAAATGGATACCATCCAGTAGAAAATATAGCAACAGATAAGTCTGTCAGACATCAAACATAACTCACAGTTCTTGTGGGTATGCCGTTAGGTGCCGATCACATGGCTATCCTGCAGCGTGGCAAAAAAGCGGCACAGCGCGATCACACCGGCAATCTCTAGGCACTGCTTCCGTGGCAAACGGGAATTTCCCCCCTTACCACAGTGTGTGCATGTGCCGGTGGGTGTTTGTGCACATCCTGTGGAGACTTAAAAATAAACAAACATCCGGTTTGCAACGGGACATGGGCAGGTGCCGGATGCCACGGGATTCCAGCGGAAACGCAATCAGATGCCCGCCCTTGCCCCGCGTTTCCCGGAAACTAGTACATCGTATGTGGTAGTTTTTTACTCCGCATCTTCGGCAGGAAGTCACGGGTTAGCCACGGGTGCACTACGCTTCCCAAATGTTGTGGTGTGATCGCGCTCGGAAAATCCGCCTATCATCCGTATCTTTAGTGTGGCAAATGCTCCGTGTGAACGGGGCCTTAATATACTTAGTAATATAGTGTAAGTATTTCCTAATTCCTAATAATAGTTGAAGTATTTCCTAATTTCTTAATCTTCTAGTTTAAGTGTCCCTTACTTCATTGGCTAAATTCTAGTATTCTAAAACAGACAAACAAAATGGGACACTGTTGGGTTGCATATTTTTTAAGCAGTCTCTGCACTGTGCCTTTAGGCAGAATGATTTGCAGCAATTACCCGGTAACAACACTTATCTCCATGCTGTTTGAAAAGTTCACCTGTTGTCTCAAACTGCTGTTAAAGGCACAGCTAAGGAGACTGGTTGAAAATTGGCAACCTTTCTATTACTTACACTGCCTTGGGCTTTTTGCTCACACTTTGTTTCTGGCTGTCCTGAAGTAGTTGTCCTTCAGACTATGATGACTCACTTAGACAGTTAATTGTTTTTGAATCATGTGTGTTACATATTAGCCGTGTTACATATTAGCCACCGAGATAAAGTACACAGCACACATATTTTTTTTGCAGTTTTGATCAGACAACTGCAGTCACTGTCTTTTCTTATTGTAAATTAAGATGAGTGTTTGAAACATCTGATAGATAACAATGCCAGAGGCTTCTGCTGAGCCAGTGCTTGGGTGACAGCACAATCTGATCTGATGTATTTTTAGAACTGACTGCTAGTATAGCAACACATTACCATCAGACTGAAAATGATACAGATCTGTTGTCCAACCATTCACCAAGGTGAAGTGCAGGCAAGGAATTCCCAAATGTGTCTTTATCCAACAGATACGTTTCCAGAGATGGCTCCAAGAGAACCTCAGTCACAGAGAAATTAAATGTTTGAAAGTGACAATGAAAACAGACATAAGTTTTTTAAAAAAGAAAGGAAAAAACCCATTTAACATTTGGCTGCATAGCTAAAACAGTGAATGTCACCAACAGGCTGGGCAAAGTTTTCTAGCATTCAAAGAGCCACTGGTATAACTAATATGGCCAGTCTTAAAATGATTGGAGATTGATCTGACAGCCAATTAGATTGTGGTATGCATTGCTGATTAAATTTTCAGTTATACCATCAAATTGCACTCTTGATTTATGAGTTTGCTGTTAATTATTAGCAGTTTATTCTGTCCTTCCTCCACGGAGCTCCTTTGTTGTTCCTTTCCCATTTTATCCTCACAACAACCCTAAGTAAGGTTGAGAGAGAGAGACAGGCCTCACAGTCACCCTGGCAGCATCTTTGTAGAGTGGGGCTATGAAACAGGACCTCCCAACCACTGGCGACACGTGACACTCTAATGGTTATACAACACTGCTTTATTGGATTGGCATCATAAACTGACTGGTTTTACACTTTTTGTCACTGAGTTGGTATGGACACATCCTTACCATCACTGTGACATTAATAAGTTATTGCTAGGGATGGTTATGAACCAGGAAAATCGTGGTTTGTGGTGATTCATGGTTTGTTTGATTACACGAACCACAAACTTTCACAAACATTTCCTGTTTCCTGAATTGGTTCATGGTTCATTCAGTTTGGGAGTCTGGGAGGTGGTACAACAGTCCCCTTGTGAGTTAGAGATGCCAAACACACGGAGAGTCTTCAGCAGGCTCTCTTTCACCTGACCTCAAAGTCTGATGAAGATTGGATTTGGGATGCCTAGATTATAGCCCCCTAAAACAGGTGCCCCCAGGAAAGCTCAGCTCTAGCCTCCCCTTAAATCCACCACACAGGAAGCAATTCTTCCTAACTTGCTCTCACATGATGACTAACTCCTCTCTCTTTCTGCTGTAAAGTGAAAGCAACTGAGTCAGGGTGTGGCATATATACAATCTGCTCCCATAGAGCAGAATGGGAGCTCCATGGTTGGCTCCCAGATCTGCCAATCAAGCTATGGACAATTGCTATGGTTATTTCTAGGGATTTCCACAAGTCCACTCTCAGTAATGCCTAGGAATTGATTGAATTGGCACCAGGCTGTCTGGAGAAGGAACTGCCCTAAGGAACCTCCACAGAAAAAAGGCACTTCATTTTTGGATTCAGGAATGATCTGACCAAATGAAATGGTTCAAAATGAACCATGAACCAGCCTGATTCATGTTCAAATCACAGTTCATTTCTTGGTTTGTGCCCATCCCTAGTTACTGATCTGAAGGGAGGCATTTGGGATTTACAATTTGGATACATTACATCCCAAGGGCCTAAATGATTATTTGGACCTATCTTCTTTTAGCCAAGTCAATGCCCTTTCTCCACCTTATTGGTTTTCTTTTAAATGGTAACTGTCTCAGAGCTGTACTTTGAAAGAATTATCTCAGATAAATAATTTGGCATTGTTGTTGAAGGTTGAATGCCTACTGAAAAGGATGAGCATACTTTGCAGGCTCTAATCGATGTGCTCTCATAGTCAAAGTCTCTCAAACATTTTCTAGTGAGCCGTGATAGTTCTTGTCTACTCATGACTCCTATCAAGTCATGGGTGATATCCAGACATAATAATTTACAGTCCAATAATCAGCCCCAATCACTTGTGTGATGGTCCAGCATGACTAGTCTGAGGAGCTAGATTTCACAAAACATCTCCCCAACTTCAGCTCGCAGAGCTATTCCAGACACACAATGAGGTGTCCCCAGAATATTGTGTAGGAATCTTAATAGAGGTCTGTCAATATTGTCTGTTACTGCACTGATCCAGACCCCAGCAGCATATAGCATCTGCCCAGCAACTTTAATGTTGAATACTTTGACTGCCGCAGGGACATATTGGCCACCCATGGAATAATACAATCTTGAGATGGCCTTCCCAGTACTCATAGTGGCTCTTATAGCAGAGTTCAAGTGCAACTTCCAGGAATGATTTGCTTGAAAGTTTATTCCTAAATATTTAAAATGCTCTACTTGCTCCATAGGTTGACCTGCCACCGACCACTTACACTTCTTTATCTTCCATTTTTTTTTACTAAAAAGAAGAACCTTATTCTTAACAACATTAATAACTCTCACTGGAACAATATTCTGAGAAGGAACCTATGATCTTGCATAAGCCGGCCACAGATCTTGACAAAAGGGTGGTATCATCCACGTATAAGATATAGGGTAATTTAACATGAGCCAGGCAGGGTGGATGAAATTTATTTCCACATATATAAGAAGTTAAGTCATTAAGGTATAAATTGAATAACAGTGGAGCCTCTGTTTAGTGGGATATCCCTGTTTAGTGGGATATCCCTGGTCAGTTTACCAACAGGACCACATCTCACCTGGGCAGTAGACTACATCTCACCTGGGCAGTAGACTGTGTACAATTGTTGAATCAGGAAGAGGAGGCACTTGTTTATAGAAGATTTGTTCAGTTTATCCCATAGTCTTTGTCTAGGCACTGAGTCAAAGGCTGCTCTAAGGTCCATGAAGGCAATACCTAAAATGTCATCTCTTGAGCTGGTGTAGTGGTTAAGTGGTTAAGTGCCATCTCTTGAATTTGGTGTAGTGGTTAAGTTTGCAGATTCTAATCTGGGAGAACTGGGGTTTGTTTTTGTTTTTATGCCCCCTGTAAGGGATTTTTAATTGCATTTTCTATAAACTACAACAAAATTTGGGAGGGGGTCTATAAACTATAGGAGAAAGTAAAGAAAACCCACTAAAAACCCAAGAGATGGTGGTCATACATACTGCTTAAAAAGTTAGCTTTAAACTCAATATTCAATTCAAGTTCATTGAATGTGATCATCTAATAATCTATTTAAACTGAAGTAAAAATTTAAACACCACCATGTGTGACTTCTTAAAGAGCAAAATAAGTAATAATTATAACAAAGCATTGTAAGAGATTTCAATGTGCAATAACATCTCATCTTTTACACTATTTCTTTCTCAAATGGTAGCTTATCTTTGGGGATGTCGCCCCCAGTTTAGAGCCTGAATTCTCATCTGAAGATGCCACTGCTCCTTCTTCACTTTCTTTGGTGCTGTCTTCCTCCTCCTCTTCTCCTCCTCCTGCTGGATGACTGTGTTGATGCAGAAATTCACATGCCCGATTTCAGGGAGGGAGAGAAAGGCATTTAAACAAGATGCCTGGGCTCCCTTGCCTGCCCCTCTCCAGTTGGCCCGCAGTCCCAGGGCCCCTGGAGAAGCACAGGGAGGGAACCCAGGCATGTTTAGTTGCCTTTCTCTCCCTCCCCCGAGTTCAGATGCCTGGGCTCCCTTGCCTGCCCCTCTCCAGTTGGCCCGCAGTCCCAGGGCCCCTGGAGAAGCACAGGGAGGGAACCCAGGCATGTTTAGTTGCCTTTCTCTCCCTCCCCCGAGTTCAGATGCCTGGGCTCCCTTGCCTGCCCCTCTCACTAGCAGCTATGCCCTGCCTCCAATTCCCAGCAGCCCCCAGAAGGAGCTGGGTCCAGCACATGCTGCCTCTTTTTGCTGTTGCTGGTGAAGTCAGGAGTCAGATTGTAAGCCCCACTTTTTTGTCTTGCGAGGCTTGCATCTTCTTCCTTAGAGCGGTGCCTGTTTGCAGAAGAAAAGTGGACTCTGTGTGGGTGTTTGGGTGTTTCGAGGCAGTAGAATAGACAAAGCTCTTCCCTGATTCTGCTGAGGGTACTTGCAAAGCTTTGGACCCCCCCCCCCCGCCTGGGAGACTGTCAAAGAATGTCTCGCCTTACTGCCCTATGAACTTCCCAGGTTCATACGCAAAATCTCTACAACTACATTACCATCAGCAAATATGGTTAATGGGTTTTCTATCCATTGGAAATGTGAGGGAAACCCCTCCCCCCAGCAAGTTTCACGTGCTTTATGCAAACACTGTCCTCATTAGAGCGAAGGGTTGTTCCAAACACTGATAAAGGGGGGGGGGGAGCAGAAATCTTCTGAAAACTGCAGCTGGGGGAATGGAAGATGTTCTAAGCTTAATGGTGCAGTGGCTGGAATGTCTACAGTGAAAGAAGCAGTTGGGAATTTTGGGTTGGGTTGTTTCTTAAATGTGTGTGTGCATGTTTTTTTGTGTTTTTGTTGTTGTTTTTTTACTCTCCTGAAATAATCCATGATGCCCCAGCTGCCTCGCTCTGCTTCCCGGCTCCCACATTCCCTCTCCCCCTTCCTCCCTCTTGTCTAACTCAAAAGTGTTGTCAGGTCCATTGCAGACTGCTGGAGCCTCTCCCCTTTCCTCCCTCTTGTCTATATCTCAAAAGTGTGTCAGGTCCATTGCAAACCAGCCCTGTATCTCACAAAAATGTTCTCCTTCACCTCCGCCTCACCCACAACATCCCCTTCACCTGCACCTAACCCCCAACATCCCTTCTCTGCGCCACCATATTTCTAAATCAGGAGAATATCACCCTGGAGGCTGGGAAGCAGCAGGAACAGCCCCTCTCTCCGAAAGTAGAAAAGAACAGCGATGGGGAGAAAGAGGGGAAGGAAGGGGCTTCAGGGAAAAACAGTAAAGAGTTGGGGTCCAGTGGAGTGGCTGGTAGGTGCTGCAGGAGTCAGGGACCTTAGGAGAGTGTTATGCTGCAGAATCCTTCAGATGGACTGCAGACCCCAACTGGAGGTTGGCAACCCTAGTGGAGCTAGTGATGGTTAAATGGCTTTCCAAGGCAGTCAGACAGATTCCTGGAGGGCAGGATCCATCAGTGGCTACTAAACATGTTGACTCAGGGGACTCTCCATATTCAGAGGCAGTCAGTCTCTGGATCCCTGTGTTGGAAGCAATGCTCCCTCTAAGCTCTGGAGTCTGTTGAGGAAAAATGCTACTTTGTGAGCTACTGGCCATAAATTTGTGAGCGAATGATTTAGCTACTGCTTAAATTAGTTTGCTCAGGAGCCATCCTTCCTAAGCTAAGACAAAAAATCTGTGAGCTGGAAGCTAAAAAACTGTGAGCTAGCTCACACTAACTCAGTTTAGAGGAAACACTGGTTGGAAGGCAACATCAGGAGAAGGATGAAACAGAATTCTGGATTTGATGGATCTCTGGTCAAATCGAGGAGTACTTTTCTGAAGCCCTCATTATTGCATTTTTATTGGGCATTTTAAAGGTATCAAGCTTGTTAAGGGTGCCAGCTACTTTCCTTGTAGTTTGAAATGGTTGTGGTACTGATATTGATAGTTTTAGCATTTTCTCCCAGCTGTGCTTACATGAAGTTTTGAATTATGAGGTATGTAGTTTTCTGATCCATGTATGTGAAAAGTTGTTCCATTACAAGTAGACACTATCTTATCTGTGGGATCTTCTGAAATTGCCTGCTTGTGAAATTCTAACTTTATTTTTTGATGTTGAAACCTCCCCAAATGTTTCTGCTTTTTTAAAAACGTGAATTCCCTCTTTTAGTCTCTGGGGTTTTCTGTTGTTGCTTCTGTGGAGGAGGAGATGCTAACTAGTGAAAAAGAGGTTTACCTTTGCAAGAGGAAGACATACAAAATAAACTGGCATGGCTACCCACAGCATATCCATGAAATATTAAGCAGGGTGCTAATTATTTTAAGCTGATGTTTAGACAAATTGTGGCTGAAGGACAGCTATTATGAACCCATTGTTTAATGCACTGTGGCCCCATAGGATCATATCACTGGAGTCTTTTTGTAGTTAAAATGTAGGTCTTTTAATAAAATAATAGAAACAAGACTTTGCCTTGTGGAAGGAAAGATAAGCAACCTTTATCCCTGTCTTAAGGCCCTTATTAGATACTTGAAAACTCATAGGTTTGATTGTACTTTCTAGCCACCTTCTTGCAAAGGCATGTTCTGAAATGTAGTGAAGGAACTGTGCAGGTGCATTTAAAAAAAAGAAGCTCTTAGGCTTCTTGAATGGAAGGGTAAGGCGTCCTTAACCTTCTTTCTTCTCAGGCCAGTTGTCTGCCCATGCTACTCTGAATACAGGAAAGGCTGAGGAGGAGGAGGCGGCAGCTGGCTTGCTGGAGACCAGGGACTTGTCTGGGTCTTTCTTCTTGTGCAAAGAAGGGCACAGTCATGGGGTCTGAAGGGGGAAGAGGGGAAGCAGTGGAAATTGCTATTATTTCCCTTTAAATTCCCAGGCAGGACTCCAAGGAGATAGTATAGAAATAAATGTCATAGAACCGTAGAGTTGGAAGGGGTCATACAGGTCATCCAGTGACCTGGGCCCTGCTATTCAGGGCTATTCAGGTTCTTGACTTGAGCATCTGACATTTTGTCTATGTGGCTCTTACATGAAGCAACCATGCTGTTCCCCATGATACATTCAGCTTTTTTTTACATTGTTATTTATTTATTTAATTCAATTTATACCCCGCCCTCCTTGCTGTTATAACATTACTACATACGCACAAAAAGGAAGTTCTGTTGCTGATGAAGTACATCATGACACATTTAGCATGCTTTATAATTATTGAATAACATTGTTATGAATTGGTGTATTCAGTTTATCACCAGGCATTTTTTTAGTTGGTGGCTAAGGAGGAGGGGGACATTTGAAATGGTGGCAATCATGCTGTTCCCCATGATGTCCAGCCTTTTTGTACAATGTCATCTCTCCCTTATTATAATTGAGTATGAAAGTTCTATATGAACGTTCTAAATTTCACATCCTTAGTGTTAGGCCGGAAGAAATGCCACTCAGAGGACACTGGCTGGGTTGACTGGCTGCTTAGTGCAGTCCCGCCCAGCGTTCCAAGGTCATTTGCATATGGAAGCTGATTGGACGTCACTCCATTCCACACCTCAAACTCACCCCCCCCCCGGCAAGGCAGTTGGAATTTT
>NW_015159724.1:214320-227792 GCF_001447785.1 Gekko japonicus | reverse complement strand
CCACTCCTGGGCCGGCAACTGGAGGCCGGGTCCCTTCCCCCCCACTCACTCCAGGGCCAGCAACGGGATGCAGAGGCCTCCGGCCGCCGCCGCCGTTCCCCCACCCCCTCCCACCCTCAACCACTACTGTTTACCTTACCACCATCCAGCCTATGCGTTCAACTGGAGGCCGGGTCCCTTCCCCCCCACTCACTCCAGGGCCAGCAACGGGATGCAGAGGCCTCCGGCCGCCGCCGCCGTTCCCCCACCCCCTCCCACCCTCAACCACTACTGTTTACCTTACCACCATCCAGCCTATGCGTTCGTTACAGACCACATATTTCTAGATCCCGTTGTATCGATTTCACAACGGGCTTTTCTGCTAGTAATGTTATGTTATTGCATATGCACAAAAAAGGGAGGTTTTGTCACTGACAAAGTACATGATAACATGGCCACACAACCCCTTTTCAAAGGAAGTGCGGAACACATGGGGAGGGTTGGATCCAAGTTCAAGAAAAAAAATCCCTGAAATAAATTCTCTCTCTCTCTCATTACTGTTCATTCGACCCAGTGGTCTTTTGAGGGGGGTATTTTTTCGTTTTCATATGTGCATGTGTGTGCGTGCATGTGAGTGTGTATGCACCTGGAAGTCATGGTGAGCTCTGGTGACTGAACCTTACTGGGGGCCTGGAGAATATTCAGAGAGGTGGCTGAATAAAGCCCCCCCCCCGGCCTCCTACCTCTGGTGTTTCAAGGTGGTCCCCCATCCGAGTACTTGCCAGAGTCAATCCTACTTAGCTTTTGAGATCTGACAAGATTGGGCTTACCTGGGCTATCCAGGTCAGGGTGACCCAGTGGTCTTGAACAGCTGATAAATGCCCTTTTTCAAAAGAGGTGCCGCAAAGACAGCTGGGGATTAAATTTACCAGGAAACAGCAGCAACTCTGAGGTGTAGAAAAGGTCTGAGTTTACTCTGTTGCTGTGCTTTTAAAAAAAATGCTAAAATATGCTGACATTAGTAACTTTGGCCAGTCACTATCTCTCAGGTGAAATATTTCACAGGATTGTTGTGGGCAGAGGTCATTTTGGGGGGAACGCGGGGGAACGCAGTTCCCCCGGGTGAGGTGCAGGGGGGCAGGGCACATGATGAAGCCCCGCCCCCTGCTTCCGGCCGCCCCGCTTCCAGCCCTCATTCAGCCAGGAGGAGGCAGGAGAAGGGGGAGGGTAAGTTCCTTCTTCCCCTCCTCTCCCCACCCGTGCTTGCCTGGGGCCAGGGAGGGCCTTGGCAGGGCTTCCTCGCACTCCCGCTGGCCTTGCAGGTCCACCGCCGGGCCCCTGATGTCAGGGGGTGTGGCATATGCTAATGAGTTATGCTAATGAGTTCCCCTAGCTCTTTTTCTACGAAATGACCCCTGGTTGTGGGGATAAAATAGGGAGGGGAAGAAAGAAGCATATGTCTTGTCCTAATTTTCTTGGAACAAGAGTGGGATCAAAATGGAGAGAAAGTGTGTGTGTGTGTGGGCTCTTTGGTGTGAGATAAGAACATACAAAGCATGTGTGCTACCACTGAGTTATACCCTCCTGTTTTCATGTTATGAAAGCACCATCACATAATTGCCATTTCCAACTTTCTTAGAGCCAGTCAAGATGTGACGGCATCCTTGTGTCTACCATGGTGACACCGATGCCATTTTAAAGTGATTTAAAAATGCTGCAAGGACTCAGTCTTGATCAGGCCTGCAGTGTGGCTGGCTGAGGCATTCTTGTTTCCCCCTTCTGCCTTTTCAAGTGTCAAAATGGCCACACAGCCCCCCACTGCACAGCTGTTTTGGCACTTGGGAAGGTGCAGGAGGGAGAAGACCAGAGTGCCTCAGCCCATGTGCCATGGGCCTGATCAATATTGGGCCTCACAGTGTTTTAAAATCACTTTTAAATGGTGGTGGCATCCTCACGGTGAGCATAAGGACACCGTCACATCTTGTTTGGCCCTTATGTGGCAGCCATAATGATCCCTCTAAGATTTGGAGTCTTGTGAGCAAACCTTCTACTTTGTGAGCTACTGGAATTTAAGTTTTGAGCAAGCAATTTGGCTACTGCATAAATTAGTTTGCTCTGGAGCCCTCCTTCCTGAGCTAAGACAAAAAATGTGTGAGCCGGATGCTAAGAAACTGTGAGCTAGCTCACACTAACTCAGCTTAGAGGGAACACTGGTTTGGAGCAGCCTTTAGACATCACCAGTGCAATCCTAACAGTGTAATTCAGTGCAGAATTACTCCATTCTAAACCAGTTGAAATCTATGCAATCTCCATACGACTCCACTGCAAATCAGCTCAGTGTAGAGGGATTAATTAGATAACTCTTATACACAGCAAGTATTCCATGCTCTATCGTTGATAGTAATCCTTTTACCTTTGCACTACTCTGATAAAACTGCTGCTATTGTTGTTTTCCATGGCTATTTTGGCCCAAAACTTTTTCTCTAAATCTAGAAAGTCATAAAGCTCAGTACTGTCTTTAGAATGGCTTCTTAATATGAAATGTTGTTTACTTCCTCCACTGCAAATCCCTAAAGACTCCTCTGCTATGGATATTCCTTACATATTCCCTCTTCTTGTTCATCCAGAGGAATCCTGTTGACAGGGTATAAAGAGAATTTATGTAATGTATAATTAAAACAGCCATTTAGGTTGACTTTTTGGATGAAGTGTAGCTTGCTCATTAAGCAATGTGTATGTTTTCCACTCAGGTTGGGGAGTGCAGTGGAGAGCATGTGAACTGCTTAAATCTCCTGTGACGGAAAAGGAATGACCTTGCCTCTGTGCAGTCTAAATGGATACCTTATTTTTACACTTGTGACAGCTTCTTCTTAAATAATTGATTTACTGAGCTTGTGTGAACAGTTATTCCTCTGTTAATTTCTTTCAGTGGCTTTAGAATTTCCTTTTGTGCACTGTGCACTGAAAGGATTGTTCTCCAGAACTTTTGTCTAGAAGCATGTGATTACTTGATTGGTTGGGGAAGGGCTAAGCAAGAGCTTGCATGTTCCTTACTTTCTATCATATCGCAACAAAAGGACATATTCAGTCTAGAAGCCCTTAAGATGTACATATAAGCTGTAAAGGAGGCAATGTCCACAAATGTCTCATGAGGGCACCATTGAGCAGGGCTGGTTCTAGGTTTTTCAGGGTCTTGGGCAGAGACTGCCCCATGCCTCCCCCAAAACCCACAGCATGACAGCAGCCCTGGGGAACTCACCTCTGGAAACAAGATGGTACCACCCCCACATTCACTTGTTCATCCACCTCTCCCCCTTGCTCACAGTGCCTTCTTATGTATTCTTCCACAGGAGTAAGTCCCACTTAACTTAATGGGCCTTATTTCTGATTCTACATGGAGAGGAACACATTGTGGCTTGCCTGTCTAATTTGTCCTCCTGGCCTTCAAGCTAGCAAGTATTTTGCCTTGGCACCTGCCCTCTCACCTGTTCTTCATGCAGCAGTAGAGGTGGTACTACCAGCTCTGCCCCAGGCTCCAGCTCTCACTCAGTGCTCATACAGGTGACAGCAACAATGAGCCCCATGGGAAGACATGGGCCCTAGCAGCTGCCCCATTTCAAGGAATGCTGACAACAGTCTTGCTATTGGGAATACACCAATGCTAGAACTTCTCTGCTGACTCCTTTTGCCTTCTAAGCTAAATTCCAAGGGCTGGTAGTGAATTTTTTTGCTATCAAGTCATAGCTGACTTATGGTGACCCCCATAGATTTTTCAAGGAAAGAGACATTCAGAGGTGGTTTGCCATTGTCTGCCTCTGTGTCATGACCCTGGAATTCCTTGGTGGTCTACCATTCAAATATGACCCTGCTTAGCTTCCAAGTTCTGATGAAATCAAGCTAGACTGGGCTAAAAGGCCCTAAAACATAAAAAATAGACCACCCCCACCCCTATGTTCCATTGTGATTTTGAAATATTGTGTTATGGCACAAACTGACACTAATCTAACTAAGAAACATTTATTTTAAAACTCTCTGGAAGACCCAGGATGTTAGGATGGTATAATTAAAATGGCGAAACCCTTAGATCATCATTTTGCCTACTACCTGAATACAGTGTAAACCCTAACAGTGCCACAGTAAAACTGCCAAACTATTTGAACTGTACAGTACTGACTTGAAGCATCTATAGGCTTAATTCTGAACATGGCTCCCCAGTGCAGATAAAATATCTACAAATGGGACCACCCAGGGAGAGGGGGGATTTTTCTTCCTTTTTTCCCTACAAATCAGAGAACAAAAAATAAGAGGGATTTAACTGCCCAAACAGTTGAAGTCATGTTTGTAATCGCACAGATATTAGAATTTACATAGAAGTTGCAATCTCTCAATGCAAGATTAATACAAGATCTTGGTTGCTATTTGGATGTTGCCTATCAATTACTGAAAGGACAGCAGCAGCAGCAGCAGAAATCTTGGTGGGAGGGTGAGGCAGGAGAATCATGGGAGGAAGGACTAAGGTGAAGGTGGTAGTGGTGGGTTGGAGTCAGTGGCAGGAAGGTGGGGAATGGGATTTCTCCTCTCCTGAAAGTTTCTCACCGTACTCTTGCTTTTTCTACCATAAAGCACTACTGCTGAAAACTGCATTAAGACACAACTTGAAGATGGACTAGAAGCATTCTCTTAAGCTTGCTGCCCTTGTGCCAAGTCATGACAATATGGATCTGTACAGAGGTGTTTTGATGGCCTTCCCCTCAACTCCAGGATTCCTTCCACCTGGAAAAATTTGCCCAAGTGAAGGTGCCTTCTTGAAGCAGCTTAGAACTTTAGCTTCCAGTTGGCTTTTGGTGGCCAGAGAATAGGGTAGGATACAACAAGATAGGATTTAAAACAAAGCATTTCAGAATCTGTAATTAACATATTGTTACTTTCTCTGACCTCTTGGGTTAGGCTATAAACCAAGTAAAACAAATACATAAAAAACCAAACAGAGATACAGATACATAAACTCTAAAGGGAGGGATGACTCAAGATTTTACGGAACCTAGCCAAGATTCTCCTCCCCTACTAAATGTACTGTCATTGCTTCATTCTCTTCCATTCCGTATATCTCATGCTGTGTCTCACACACATGCTCTCCTACATATGTCTTTGGGGTTGATGCCAGCAGGTCTAAAGGGAACCAGAGAAATCTGTTGATGTCTACTTGCTAGTACTGCTGGATTCAAGCTACATTTGTCAGATACAAAGGGAGCTTTGACTCTTGACAACTTACACATCACAAATCTTGTTGGTCTCTATGGTGCTACTGGACTAGAATCTAGCTGTTCTACTGCAGACCAAAATGGCATTCCTCTGAAACTACCCTCTAGGGTTTCTCTGCCCAGAAAATTGAAAGTTGTCCCAGAGGCCCCTGTGTCAATCTCCCTTTTTTGTTAGAAGTGGATACGTCAAACGTTTCTGAACAGTGGTGGACCTTCTGCAAGTCTACAGGGTTTCATAGGGTGCCTGAATAACATTGGTAGAACAACACAGGTACAAGAATGAGATTATCATCAGATATATAGAGTAGTACAGGGGATATTCTGAGCTTTGAAAAATAAAACTTCAATTTAAATATCACCTTTTCCAGTACCTGAGCACAGGAAAGCTACCTTTTCTCATTCTGTGTCCACATCTGAATAGCAGAACAATAACCCTGTAAAGTGGATAAATAAGAATTACTAAAGTATTGTATGTGAAGCACTTTGAAGGACACTTAAAATAAATATTATTATGATGAGGGAACATGCTCTTTGCATCTGAAGAATCAAGATGAAGTAGCATAGAATAATAATAACAATTTTTAATGAGAATACTAGATTGGAGTCTGGTACATTAGAACGATTACATTGGGGGAAAGATATATTTCCCTTTTTTGTTTCTTCACAAAATTGACAGAGTGTGTAGGTTAATCAGCATTATTATCCCATGAATTTTAGAATAAGAGAGTCTGGAGACAGAATAGACAGCCTTTTTAACAATACAGAGTGAGAGAATTAATGTAAACGTTGAACATAATACAACTATATTTAGAAACACCCAAAATGAGTTCAGGTTCTAGTAATCATCAGGTAGCAACATCAAAAGTGGTTTGTAATATTCGATTTGGAATCAGAGCTTAGTTAGAGCTAGCTCTTACATATTGTTCATAGTTTAATGTCTGATACATGATATATCCTTTGAATGCAAATATTCTGATTTCTTTCTTTTGTTTAAGTAAAAGGAAACTACACATTTAGGAAGCATGGTTTTACAAATTGCAGAATAAGCTATTTAATGGATGGATCCTTGTGCCTGACTGTACTGGGTAAATTATTATCAGAGGCAAATTTGGACATTATTTCCAAACATTAGAGATGCAAAACAAAACACCTAAGCCATAATCCCATACAAAGCTAAGCAGGTTTCATTTGATTGGGTCCAAAAGTCTTCAAAGGCCCCTGCCGCACGGCAGGGAAAACACAGTGAAAAGCGCGGCTTTTAAAAGCTGCACCAAAGTTGCGACGCTGCGGTGGGATCCTCGAAGCCGTGGCGCATCGCTCCCCGGCACGATCAGATGCCGGGGAGGAAGAGTCAGAGGGAAGGGGGAGGCTGCCGAACTGTGCATGCTCAAGCATACGCAGTTCGGCCGGGGGCCGGGATGTGCCGGCACAAGGACGCGCCGGCCGATCCCACGGCCGGTTTGAAGCACTCTACTTTGGAAGAACCACCCAGGTAGGTGGTTCTTTTTAGTGCGGGTTTTCGGGCGGGAGGGACGGATCGGGGACTGGCAGGCAACGATTCCCAGATGTTGCCATGGGATCGCGCCCGTTTGCTCCGCCCCCGTTCTGTCTCGCTCCCGGACCAAAACCCCTCATATGAACAGGGCCTTACTCAAGCAGAAGAGTACAAGGGAAGCCCCTCCCCCCATTTGCACAAATCCCCCCCCCTCTGCTTCTGCTGCCCTTGTGCCATATGGATAGCCTTTTGGATGCCCCCCAACTGCCAAAAGTGGGAGTAGATGAACATTTCCTATTCCACAAATGGAAGTTTCTTTTGACCCTAGTAGTCAAATATGTCATACTTGATAGACTGAAAATGTGACAAATCTAATTTGTCAAGCATCCCTAATCCCAAGCAAAGTAAATCATTAGGGTTCTAGTCTACTTTTTACCCATTATTATACAGTCTGAATAACAGTAGGTTAAGAAGAGAAAAAAGCACACAGCAAAGTATTTGCAACCCTTAAAGGCAATCTCCCATTGCCAATTCCCCCCAAAATAAGTCACTAGAAAATCTGAGAGCCAGTGCTGTATAGTGGTTAGTGTGTCCATCTAGCACCTTGGGGATACAGACTCAAATCCCCACACAATTATTAAGTTTGCTGGGTAACCTGTGCAGTCATTCTCTTCCAGCCTAACATATCTCACAGGTTGTCATGAAAATCAAATGGGAGGGGAGAACTCCGTACATATCTAGGCTTCTTTGGTCTCCAGCCCAGATCATCCTGTCGTCTTTAAACAACTCTAGAGGAAGAGTTGGAAAAGGTTCATAAAGAAGGATTAATTTGCTTTCAGTTTCCACCCCAGATTCATCAATCAATCTGATTATTTCTAGTCTGATGGTACTCTGTAGAGATGACAGATGATGTTTAACCTTAGGTGTTTGGCTCCTGACCAGCCCAGACTTCTCAGTTGCTGGTTTTTGCTCCCTTTGGCTCAAAAAGACTGTTGATGTTTATCAATGTAAAAAGACACAATGACCTACTAACTTTTCACACTGTAAAACTGGGCAGAGATATCCCAGTATCAACACACTCATAATTCAGTACTTTCAACTTCATCAAGACATTAGCAAATCACATGGGGTGTTTCCAATTACGTTGTAGAATGAAGGTAAAATTACATATAAGTGTGTATACTAATAGCATACCACCTCAATCCAATGATATGCATCCAATCAAAATTTATTCATAAAACAATTATATGTCAATTTTCTATTAGTAATTGAGAGTGAATATCCCTGCAGAACTGTGAAAGGTTCCATTCCATGCTGCACTATCAATGACATTGTCGTGGGGGGAGAGTATAAAATGAAAAACTCGGTCTTATGCTATGGACTATGAAAGTGCTAAAGGCAGATCCTTCTTAATTAAATGAACAAAGCTCAATTAATCCTCCACAGTACAAGCTTTGGCTTTAGACCAAAGACTTCTTCCTTGAGAAAGCCTGAGGCTTAAAAATTAGTTTAACTCTTCATCAAGCTGCTGATGATGTACAGCTGAATATTTCTTCTTGAATCAGCATCTGGATGATTTGGCTGAGGGCTATAAGATGAACTAACTGAATCCAGACAAGAGGAAAGTAAGGGAGAATACTGATGTTCTGGAAACAATTGCATTGCTACTAATAGGTGGGATTCAGATTGCTCTTTCTAGCCGGGTAAAAATCCTCAAGGTACTGTTAGGCCAGCTTTGCAGCTTAAGGAGCATAACAGATCTGTTGCCAGGAGGACCTTCTTTCACCTACATTTGGTTTGTAGACTATTCTTCCTTCTAGAGTGATCAAAAACACTGATCAATAATTCTGTAACTTGCAGGATGGACATTTATTTATTTAACCTTAGACTTGGTATACCGCCCTAACCCCGGAGGGTCTCTGGGCGGTTCACATAGTGTGTATTTAATCACACTGAGACCTAACTAGGGCCACACACATTTCTGGGGCGGGGACAGCCTACCGGCACCCAGGTGGTGGATCTTCTTATTGTTTCTGGGTCGGCTCGGCGTCTTCTTTCGGCAGGCTCTGAAGTTCTTTTCCCTGGCGGCAGTCTCCGGTGGCTTCCTGGGTGGCTGAGGCAGGACCGCGCAAGCGCACGCTTCATGCTTGCTTCCGGCGTCGGCTCTGTCCAGGAGGCTCCGCCGCGCCCCGCTTGCACTCCGTTGCTCGCTTCCCGGTCTCTGCCTTTAGATGTCATCGGCCGCACACGTTCTTCTTTTGCTGGCCACCAGGGGTTGCTCGACCGCGTCCACCATCACTGCTTCACCGCCGCTGATGATTCTCACTCTGCTGCCGTCTCTCTCTCTCTGCTGCCGTCTGCGCCATTCTCGCGCCGCCGCCACACACCACACACCATTTAAGGAGGGTGCCCCCTACCCATCTAAGGGTAGGTACCCATTTCTCTACTCGCTATTTTAGGTGTTATTTTTGCTTTCGAGCCGCTGGGTGGGCGAGAGCTGGGACTAAGGGTCGGGAGCTCACTCCGACCACGGTGGTTCTCGAACAGCCACAATGGCTGTTCATAGATGTTATTACAGCAGGCGTTTTACCGCCTGCGCCACCGCTTTCACATGTGGCATTTCCCTTGAAGATACCTCAAAAGCTTCAACTGCTGCAGAATGCAGCGGTTTGCCTTTTTATCTGTGTTGGGCAGCATATTCATATTCATTCTATCATGTAGCAATTGCGCTCATTGCCAATTCAACATGCTAGTTCTTACCTTTTAAAGACCTTCGTTGCCTGGAACCCACATAATTGAAGTGCAGCCTCTCTGCTATGAGCCTGTGCAGTAGTTAGGCTCTGGTCTTCAGCTTTATTGATGATGCTCCATTAGGAATGCGCCATGGTGGAATGACAATGTGCTTTCAGCTTGTCTAGTGTTCTGGACCAACCTGTCTGTGAAGGCTTGTTAAACCCTTTCACTGTTGTATGTTTGGATGTTTATTTTCTTTTCCAGAAAGCTTTTGGATATAATTTTATTAAGTGATTGATCTGGGCAAATTATTTGATTGTTCCATTAATCTTAGGATCTCCAAGTACATCTAGCAACCCACTAGGAGATACTAGGGCAGCAGGTACAGTCATGCCAACATTTTTGGCAAATCTTAAAATGTCACACTGATGTAATGATGTCACTTCCAGTTTTGCACCAGAAGTGACATTGTGTGTTGGTGATCCTCTCCACTTTTTCCTCTGCCAGCCTGTGAAATGGCAGCAGGGAATGGGGACTGATGCTATAGCAGGAGACCTCCACCCCACATTTGGAAAGGTGGTACATACATTTCAAAATAAACAAAACAAATTGTGAATACAATCATTAAATTTTCAAAGGAAAATCTATGAAAAAAACGCGCAGCATATGTTCCATTTTGGCTGGCATTCTCTTGACAGCACTAATATAAATTTTGCAAGTGTTAATGACCTACATTCCTGACTTCTATTAGAAAAATGGCAATTTAAATACATTTGTCATATTGACTTAAATTGCTGTGGTGTAATTGCTGCCTATGCTGAGAAGTGTTTTATCTTGTTGTTGACTGATGCTGAGGCTTGTGCCATGCTTTGCAAAAAGCAAGAAATGTGTGCTTTGGGAACATCTGTGGTGCATACAAATCAAAAGAGTTACGTTTGTATATACAGTTTCCCCCCCCCCCATTCTTCTGAATTATTTTGACTCACATTCCGTCCCCCAAAGCCATACAAAATCTTCCACTAACTGTATGTAGTAGACAGGTCCATACCTATCTACTACACACAGTTAGTGGAAGCTTTTAGCAGCAGATTTACATGTTGGGGAGGGGTTCAATTACCTTTTAATGGAATTAAAAGTATAACTGTGGTGGAGGCTATTGTTTTGCAGAGGGCTTTGTCTCCTTTCTGAACATTGTGTATTGGATATGCCTAGCAAAGAACTGAAATACCCATGTGCCAGTATTTCACTTACATTTAATGACTGTAATGTAGAATTGCCTACAGAGATTCAATTATAATCAGACATAAAAGTACAGCATACATGGAGCTTAGCAGTAATATGCATAGCAATCACAGCCCATGCCTCTTGAAACAAAGATAACTTTTCCCCAAACTTCTAAATCAAACTTACCTTTTTGGGGGCAGGGGATTTGAGAAACCTGTATCTTCAGCAGCAAATGTGATGCAAATTAGATTAATGAATAGTTGACAGCACCAGCAGTAGTTTCAGAAGGTACAAAAGGTGAAAGTATTTATATCTAGAGAGCATGCTTTTTTGTAGTGTGAGGTAAAGAGCAAAGCAGTTTGCAAAGGAAAGTGAACATCATATATGAATGTGAATGTCATAACAATTTAAAATACTTTAATACTTAAGAGTAGTAACTAAACATCAATCACATATTTAGCTTAGAATGATCACCAATAAGGTTATTCAGAAGACATGTGCCCAAGTGAAGCATCCCCATACACACAGAAAAGCCAATCAACATGCCCATGAAAGCATTTGGCTACTTTCTCATATTGCAGGGGGCACCATGGTGCATGCTGACCCCTTTCCTTGTAGCTACCAAGGGTTTTTAGAAAGTGGGCAGGGCCAGGTGGGGCTATTGCCCAGCAAGGCTTTGGATTGGCTGTGCAGATTTTTTAAAAAACATTGCTTTGGCGGCAGTTGCCACTACAGCACAAGGGTCTTCACTATGGTTATTTATTTATTTATTTTATTCAACTTATATCCCACCCTCCCCACATGGCAGGCTCAGGGCGGGTTACATCAGATTTAATAAAAATACAATATATAAAACACAAAGGAATTGGTAAAAATACAATTAAAACACTAATAAATTACAACTATATCCTTCAGCCAGTGCAGTTGTCATTAGAATTAGATGCTATCTTTGTTAAGCCATTCTGACCCACTGAGGGGAGACTGAAAAAAGAGGGAGGGACGTCCTTCACTCTAGTTAAAAGCCTGGTGAAAGAGCTCCATCTTGCAGGCCCTGTGGAACAGTAAAAGGTCCCACAGGGGCCTGATTTCGTATGGGAGCTCATTCCACCAGGTAGAGGCCAGGGCTGAAAAGCCCCTTGCCCTAGTCGAGGTGAGATGGATGTCCCTGGCTGAAGTAAGCTGACTGAAGTAAGCTGAAGGAGCCATTTAGTGGCCAGATCTGCCTCCTGCAGTAACAATTTCATGGCAGCCATTTTGTGGCTGCCCCCACCATGCTGTGTGAGAATTCCAAAGGCTTGAAAATGTTGGGGACCTCTGTCATATTGGCACATATCCTATGAAACATCAGTCTTCATGCAAGGGTCATTGCATGATCAATAATACTAGACAAAGCTCAAGGCTTGAATCATGAGCCATACCACGTTGCATGGTTAAAGTAATATTCTGCTGCTAACGCTATGCCTTGCTCAAGCAGGAAAAGGTCATTGGATACAGTGGGGTTTTCCTTGCACAACAGCTTACTGCAGTGTTGGTTTTTTGTTTTGTTTTTTAAAAAACAGCTTCCACTACCATAATGGCATTTATACTAGTGGAAGTGGACTGTAGGATATATGCCACTGATCTTGATTGAATAAACCCAAGTGCTATGAAATGGTTTTCAGAACTAGAAAGATACTGGGATGACTTTTTTTATGGATCTCCAAGTGACAGTATGGCTCTACCTTTCTCAGGATTATGACTGAGAAAAACCTTGGGGGGGGGGGATAAACATGGCATAAGAAAATCAGTCTTAACAAAGAAGGACACATGCATTTCCTGTCACAAGTGTAGTCAAACTACCACACAAATATAGCACTGTTGGAAGCCACAGTATGAAACAGGCTGAACTTGGAATGTCAGTGTTGTGTGGTGTTTAGAGTGTCAGACTAGCATCTGGGTGATCCAGGCTAGAATCCCCACCATGGCAGCTTTCTGGATGATTTCGGGCCAGTCACACATACTCAGTTTAACCTACCGCACAGGACAGTTGTGAAGATTTAAAAAATGGAAAATAGGAGAGCTATGCTTAGGGTTCTCTTTGGGAAGAATGGTGGGGTATAAATGAAGTAAACAATAAATAGATAAATTGTATCTGTGAATTTGCTTAAAGAAACATTTTCACTGGGTAGTTTAGCATGAAACAAAAGATTTGTGACACCCATGTACAAAAAAACACTGCACTATGTGTGTGGCAAATGTGATGTGCAATCACATCAGGAAGTCCAAGATGGGTAGTTGTGTTAGTCTGTCTGTAGCAGTAGAAAAGAGAAAGAGTCCAGTTGCATCTTAAGGACTAGCCACATTTGTTGCAGGGTATGAGTTTTCGTGAGTCACTGCTCACTTCTTAAGATATCTGAAGAAGCGAGCAGGGACTCACAAAAGCTCATACCCTATCAGGAAGGCCATTCATCAACAGCAAGGCATCTCTGCCTCCAAGCCCATACCTGTATTGTACACATGGGTGCCAACCAGTCTCTGGGTTGCACCTTTTCTTACACGCATGCAGGCAGAATACAGCATGGATATCTACACATTAACAGCTGCTTCATATGCACAAAGTCTCCCCCTGTAATGCAATGCTATTGCTGAATTAGGACATTTAAAAAATATATGAAAATAAAAGAAATTTTTCCATTCCACTCCCACTCTCTTACCACCAGCACATTGTGGCAGGGAACTTGGATGTGAATTACAAAGTTAATGCTGTGATGTGTAATCTTGAAAGGATTCCCTCCACCCAA
>NW_015159724.1:204491-214273 GCF_001447785.1 Gekko japonicus | reverse complement strand
GTGTGTGGAAGTCAATCAAGCACTTTCTGACAAGTTACAAAAGAGATACTGTTTTGATGTTGCCCGGGCTAGAATGCATTTTTAAAAAGATTTTGCCTGTGCGCTCTTCCTACTTTTTTTTTGCCTTCAGATCACTTAAGTCTGATGCTTCACTCAGTATCCTGGGCTCCTGCCTTCCAGTTACCTTTTCCATTACAGAGATATCTCAACAAGGTTTCAAAACTATGCTTTATATGTTCTTCTAATTAATCCTCTTTTATTGCAAACCAGACCTTTCTTTGATCTGAGAAATATGCATAAATTATTAGAAAACATGACACCAGTAATGTCTTTAGCAACCATCTTCATCTTTTTTTAAACAGTTGAAACTTCTTTCAAAATACTGTTGGATTGAAGACATGCTTAATATGTATAGAAAGCTCACTGTGCTGTAAATGTACTGTGAGCTCTGTCTTTTTATACTAAAGTTCACTCAGACCATACCAACAAATCATATGCTGATTGTTATGTACTAACAAAGGACCACGCACACGGTCGGATGCGCACATGGTCAAGAGACCTAGCAAAGCTTCACAACCCAAAACAATAGACTCCTAGGATCCTAAAATGGACCAATAGGTCAGCCCAGATCTGCAAAGGAACCTAAAGTTATTGGGGCACTGTAAATAAACCTATCATGGGTGTGGGGTGTGTTTGCTGGGTGTGGCATGGACCGACACATAAGCAGACCCCTGGGTCCTGCTTCCTTGTCTCAGTTTTGCCTACTAATAAATTATACTGATCTTTCTGTCTTGCTCCTCTCCACTCACTTGCTTCCTGTTACCAGTAAGCAATTAGGGTTGCCAGGTCCCTCCTGGCCACCTGTGGGGGATGTGGGGGTAGGGTTGCCAGATCCAGGTTGCAAAAGTCCTGGAGATTTGGGGCTGGATCCTGGAGAGGACAAGAGCCCCAGTGGGGTACAATGCCTTAGAGTCCCCCCCCCCCCCCCGAAGTGTCAATTTTCTCCAGAGAAACTGATCTCTGTAGTCTGGAGATGAGCTGTAATTCCAAGGAATCCCCAGGCCCCACCTGAAGGCTGGAATCCGTAACTCACTCTTACCAGTTTTGTTGTAGTGGTTAAGTGCATTGACTTCATTCCCCACTCCTCTACTTGCAGCTGCTGGATGACCTTGGGCAAGCCATAGTTCTGTCAGAGCTGTTCTTGAAAGAGCAGATCTCTCAGAGCTCTCTCAGCCCCACCTACCTCACAGGGTGTCTGTTGTGGGGAGGGGAAGGAAAGGAGTTTGTAAGCCACTCGAAGACTCTGAGTGAAGGGAAGGGTATAAATCCAATCTCCTCCTCTTCTTCCTCTTCTGGCAGGAAAACAAAGTACCCACTACTATTGAGGGCCTGAAATCAAATTGGTGAGAATGCTTTATATTTTTAGCAGTGGAAGGAAGAAAGTGGCAGTGAAGAAATTCCCCCCCCCCAACTTTCCTCATTTCTCCTGTCTCTCTGGCAAATTGTGGGGTCATAAACCTCTCATAGGCAGACTTAGTGATTCTGGAACTCCAGGCAAAACCCGAGGATGCCACAGAATATCTGCAGGGGATGCCCCTGCCCCCCGAGGAGGGAGGGAGGAGGAAAATGCCTGCCTGTCTGGGCAGCCAGCTGTGCACCAGGTGCCTTCCCCATGTCACAGGACAGGGTGCCTAGTTTTCTTCCACTGTGCAGGCCTTATGCGCTAAACAGCAATGATACTGTGGTGTGTGTGATGCCTCTATTCCTCCTTGTCCGTGCCTCTCTTCTGTAGTGGTGGCAACTGATTGCCACTGCTGTAGCTCTGTACTAACTGATGATGCCACTCAGGGCCGGCCCGAGGGGGTTGTGCGCCCTAGGCGAGGCCGCCTCGTGGCGCCCCCCCTCGGATGCCAACCTCCCGGTGGGTCCTGGAGACCTCCCAGCAGGCAGGCAGGAAAGCGCCCCCCTGCTGCCGGTTAGTCAGTCGCACGATCCCTCCCCCCCCTCCTGAAGAGGTGGCGGCAGAGGAGGAGGAGGCGGCAGCAGGAGTTGGGGCAATATAGGGGGCAGTGGTAGGGGGCGGGCGGCAGGCAGGCGAGCACCACCCCGCCCCCCGCCGCCCGGTCGGTCGGTCGCGGGAGGCGGTAGCAGGAGGAGAGCCCGCAGCAGGAGGAGGGAGAAGAGGCAGGCAGGCAGGAGTGCACCGCCCCCCCAACCTAGCTGGTCACCTCCGTGCGTGCTCCCTACTCCCTCCCGCCCAGCAGCCTGAAGAGGCGGAGAAGCACCCGACGGCTGGCGGGCCGTGGAGGAGGAGGAGGCGGTAGCAGGAGGAGAGCCCGCAGCAGGAGGAGGGAGAAGAGGCAGGCAGGCAGGAGTGCACCGCCCCCCCAACCTAGCTGGTCACCTCCGTGCGTGCTCCCTACTCCCTCCCGCCCAGCAGCCTGAAGAGGCGGAGAAGCACCCGACGGCTGGCGGGCCGTGGAGGAGGAGGAGGCGGTAGCAGGAGGAGAGCCCGCAGCAGGAGGAGGGAGAAGAGGCAGGCAGGCAGGAGTGCACCGCCCCCCCAACCTAGCTGGTCACCTCCGTGCGTGCTCCCTACTCCCTGGCGCCCAGCAGCCTGAAGAGGCGGAGAAGCGCCCGGCTGGCTGGCAGGCGCCGCAGCGGAGGTAAAAAGAGAGCCTGCAGGAGAAGGAGGGAGGCGGTGATCGCCCGGTTAGGGCGGCAGCGGCGGGGCTTGGGGGAGCGGGGTGCAGTTTGGCGCCCCTGAGGGCCGGCGCGCCCTAGGCGAGCCCCTAGCTCGCCTAGCGGGCGAGCCGGCCATGATGCCACTACCTGAGTCTGTTGCCTTCATCCCTCCTCATGCCTGTCTCTACCTCTCTCTGGCTGATGGTTGGAGGCCAGTCGGTGGCAGAGACGCGAGGCCTCGACAGGACCCCACCAGCCACCATAAAAATGCAAGGAGGACATAATGCGGGCAGTTCAGTGGGAGCGAGGGGCTGAAGTAATGGTAGCCAGGGCAGTGTCTGGCTGGCTGGTAAACCCTCTTTCAAGAACACAGCCCAATGGGGGGGGGACTTCTGGTGGACGTTGATTTGAATACTTGCACCAGACGTTGTCTCTGCATTGTTTCAAACTAAAAGAATTTAAAACGCCTACCTTAAATAATAATAAAACTCCTGTGTTTTGTCGGATCCAGTAGGATCAGCTTTCGGCATGGTTATTTGCTTGGAGGAGCAAGGAAGAGAGCGATTGGGGTCTGGAGCTCCAGTTTCATGCTTCCGCCATTACCGCCGTGATGCCCCGCCCCCCAAAATATAATATTTAAAAGAAAAGAACACAGCCCAATGCAGAGTCTGGGGCAGATACCCCAGCTGCCATTTACTTAAGACCACCCCTGATACCTATTCAAGGATGGGAGAAGACACCCAAAACAAACTCTGCCTATAGTCTCTAATAATTAATCATTCCAAGCAGATGATTGGCTTCAACAGAGCTGGAATCAAGACTCTCAAAATACCCCAGAGCATTCTGGAAACCAATTGGTATCTTTGTTAGTCTCAAAGACTGACCAACCTAACTGGTCTATAGCTCCTGCATGAAGGAGGTAGAAAAATTGCAATGATGCCATCAACAAATAATCCATGTCCATTTCATTTATTAGCTTCATTGACCCGAGGTCTTAAGCCAAACATACAAACAACAACTATAAAATGCATTACATAATCAACAAACAATAATCAGATCATGACAAGTTTTTATTCATGACGTAATTTCATTAGTTCTTCTGCCTACCAGCAGTTTTAGATTACTGATTTTAACGAGTGTTTTTTAATTTTATTGTATTGTATTATTATGTAAGCAGCCAAGTTCCATAAGGTAGAAAGGCAGCTAATAAATGTTTAAACAAACTATTTTTGCACAGTGCCTTCAGGCCTGATCAGATCATCCACTAACTTCTTGCTGAACAGCAGCTGTAGC
This sequence comes from Gekko japonicus, assembly GCF_001447785.1. NCBI lineage: Eukaryota > Metazoa > Chordata > Lepidosauria > Squamata > Gekkonidae > Gekko > Gekko japonicus. The sequence goes on along the minus strand of NW_015159724.1, from coordinate 210,295 downwards.
ATATGCCCCCTTTCATGCCAAAACTTCCTGAGACACTCTGATAGTTGCCGTGGCAGCCATGAGGCCTTGACCCCACGAGGCCTTGACCTGGAGTCAACAAGACAGTTTTGGAATGAATATTAAAGTCACTCAGGATAAGCATCCTGGGATCTTAGGCACTAAATATGAGGTTACCTTTATCAGCACAGCTAGGACACTTTCTGGTAAGCTAGGTGGATAAACCAGTAGAAGCTGTAAAATACAATCAAAGGTAGCCGCTTTTGTATCAGGAATCTTTTTTTAAAAAAAAAACCCTGGAGGAGTATTTTTATTTTTTCAGTAAGACTACAAACTACAAAGAAAAATATAGGAAGGGGAACTACAACTATGGATAAAGGAAAGAAACCCACACTAACTAAAAACCCAAGAGTGGGAGACCCCCTTTATGTTAACCTTAATATTAGTATTAAAAGAGTTAGTAAAACAATACACTTGTAGAATTTTTGTTTTTCACATTGTTCTATATTAGTAAATTAGTTATTATATTCACTTCAATGGCTGAAAAATCAAATGATGGAAACATCAAATAATATGCAAGTGAATAGAAACAGAAATCCAAGGACCAACACATTTTCACAAGGATTTCAGTTCTTGCATTTCATCTGCTTCCATAACTTCTTTGGAATAATTGCCAAGGCTATCAGAGGCACTCAAATGGATAAGCCCGTTTTGGAAATTAAAAGCCTACCAGCACAATCCTAAACAGGTCTACTCAGAAGCAGTTTCCAGTACTGCTTACTTCCACATACATGTGCATAGGACTACACTACATTGACCTATTTGAAGATTCGGTCCTGATTAGTTATAGTAAAGGTCAAATTGGGTGCCAGTTCCTATAACATTATCATAAGTATTTTTGTTGAAAAGTTACCTGTGTAGTTTACGTGTCTGTTTACTAAGAAAAGTGCTGCTGTGTGTTAAGTTAGATTCCTAGGGCTGTATTATTAGTCACACATATTTGGAAAGCAATGGGCTATTTGTTGAACTTTCTGTCTGAGGACTTACCTGATTGGCCTCCTGTAACACCCGATGAAATAAAATAACTGATTGGCCAACTAAAATCGAGAAAAGCAGCTGGCCCTGAAATTCTAAAACTAGACTCTGACTGGTGGGCTGCTTCCCTTGCGTCCTTTTTTACCATGGTTGATAAATCTGGCTTTATCCCTGATGCGTGGCTAAATGCAATCATGGTTCCAATCTACAAAAAAGGTGACACCCTAAATCCTTCCAACTATAGACCAATCAGTCTGCTCTCTATAATGGGAAAACTGTATGCCAAACATTTACTGTCTAAGCTTACTACATGGATGACAGAACATAAGAACATAAGAACATAAGAGACGCCAATGTTGGATCAGGCCAAAGGCCCATCCAGTCCAACACTCTGTGTCACACAGTGGCCAGAAATACCAGTGCCATCAGGAGGTCCAGCAGTGGGGCCAGGACATTAGAAGCCCTCCCACTGTTGACCCCCCCCCCAAGCACCAAGAAGACAGAGCATCACTTGCCCCAGAGCCCCTAGCTATACCTTGTGGCTAATAGCCACTGATGGACCTCTGCTCCATATGCTTATCTAATTCCCTTTTGAAGCCGTCCATGCTTGTAGCACCCACCACTTCCTGTGGCAGTGAATTCCATGTGTTAATCACTCTTTGGGTGAAGAAGTACTTCCTTTTATCCGTTCTAACCCGACCGCTCTGCAGTTTCATGGAGTGCCCACGAGAACAGAGGATCTTAGGCCCAGAACAGCTGGGCTTCTGTAAAGGGAAAGCTACTTTAGACTATCGCATTGTACTAGAGCATTTGATTAACAAGTATGTAAAAAGAAGCAAGGCAAAATTAGATCTTTTTTTTCAAATACAATTTTTATTTTGTAAATTAACATACATAATACAAATAACTAACAACAAATAACTGACAACAGTGACCATCTACATAGTGGCTAAATATTATAAAAATACTATAAGAATAATACAATGTAAGTGTGACTAAATTATTCAACTGAATCTTGAAGCATCCTAGACCATCCAGACTACACCCAATCATGATGTATAAAGTTATAATATTGAGTTTGTTGAGCACTGTTAATTCTTTCCAAAATATATTCTAATTTTTCCAATATCTGTCCCCATCTAGTGAAAAAAGCAACGTATTTATATGACAGTTCATTGTAGTCTAACTTATCTGTAATCTTATCCATCAACAGATGGTTCCAGAGGTTAGAATACCAAGATCGAATAGAGAGAGGACACCGACCCTTCCAGTTGGTTGCTATGGAGGTTTTAGCTGCTGAAAAAAGCAGGGTAAGCAATTCTTTGGTATGCTGGAGGATCGGAGTATCTTTCCATTAATTTAAAAGGATTATTTCCGGGTGCATTGGTATCTCATAGCCAGTCAGTTTTTTTTAATTTCCTTTAGGACTTTTTGCCAAAATGATTGAATTATTGGACACTTCCACCAACAATGGAAGTGGGTGCCCAGTGAACCACAGTTCCTCCAGCAGTTTGGAGAGATATTTTTGTTTATTTTATGCAGATTCACAGGGGTCATATACCAGCGGGATAAAATTTTATAATTTTGCTGCTGGACATTGATTGATCTAGTCTTGGAAGCATAAGAGGACCATACCGTTTGCCAGAAGCCTTCAGGAAGGGTAGTTTTTAGATCTACTGACCACTGCGTGGTATAGGAAGGCAGTTTGTGTGGTAGGGGATCGATAAGGACTTTATAAATTTTCAAAATTAATCCCTTAGGCTTATCGTTTGAAGTTATAATCAGTTTTTCAAATTCAGTCAGAGGACTCAAACATGCTTCAATGATTTGTGGAGTTGCAAACAAATGTTGTAATTGAAAGTAGTTAAACCACGGCATTTTAGTTTTCGTTTTTGTTTCTATTTTGGATTTGGCCATTAAAGTTCCTTTGTAGGTCAAATCATACAATTTGGTCAACTGTATGTTATCCCATAATTTAAAGGAATTCATGTCATGAGCCGGGTTAAACCAAGTTTGACCAATTATTGTTGACGCTAAAGATATGTCCAGGGCCAAAATTGGGCGTTTAAGCCTCCACAATCTAAAAAGAGGGTAAAGAAAAAGATGCTCTTTAATGGAATATGAGTTTTCTGTTGATTTGTTCCAAATGGCAGTTTGGAAGTTTGTTTTGTTAAGGAAATATTCTTCCAGTTTAACCCATTCGGGTTGGGGATGTGAGTTTAGGATTCTAATGAGGGTTGAAAATATTGTGGCTTCGTAATATAACTTAATATCTGGAAGAGCTAAACCTCCTAATTTAATTGGTTTGTGCATAGAGTGAAATGAAATTCTAGATCTACCAGAATTCCAAGTGAATTTATTCCAATATGATTGCCATTGTGCAAATTGAGATGATGTGATAAATAGAGGACGTGTATGAAATAAGTACAATAATTTTGGGAAAACAAAAGATTTTATTGACTGTATCCTCTCTAACCATGTCAACTTATGTGTATGCCATTGCTCAAGTGTCCTCTTCGCATTTTCTATGGTGTCTATGTAGTTTATTTTGAATAAATCTTTCAGGTCTAGGGGGACTTTTATGCCTAAATATTGCCATGAGTGCGTCACCCATTGATAAGCATAACGATCTGGAATATATTTTGTAGTTGATGGAGTTATATTAATTGGATAAAGTAATGTTTTTGTTTGGTTGACATGGAGACCAGATATTGATGTGAAATTTGATAAAGTTGATTCAATAAATTTAAGAGAAGATTGGGGACGACTCACATAAAGGACAAAGTCGTCTGCAAAAAGATTTATAGTTTTGATTATTGATAGTAATTCCTGGAATTTCCGGTTGTTGGCTAATTTGGTTAGCTAAGGGTTCAATAGCGATAGCAAAAAGAAGAGAGGATAACAGACATCCCTGCCTGGTACCTCGAGTAAAAAAACAATCTTCCGATAGTGAATTATTAATCGTGATTTTTGCTTTAGGTGTGGAGTAAAGTGCCTTGATGGTTCTTAGGAAACATTGACCAAATCCCATTGTTCTCAGTACCTCGGTTAGATATAAGGGTTCAACCTTGTCGAAAGCCTTCTCGATGTCCAATGCTAAAAGGCATATGTCAGTTAGGTGTTGTTTGCTGTACTGTATGATACCTAACCATTTTCTAATATTATCAGCTATATCCCTTGCTGGGATAAAACCAGATTGATTTATTTCTATATACTTACCTATAAAGGTGTTAAGGCGAGCTGTCATCACTGTCTCAAATATCTTATAGTCACAGTTTAAAAGGGAAATAGGTTGATATGATTGGGGTAGCTGACAATCCTTGCCTTTTTTTGGGATAACAATAATCCTGGCTTGGGTCCAAGATTCTGGGATTGTTCCATTAAGTAGGATATTATTACTTACTTCCTGAAGGGGGCCTATTAATTGACTGGAATTTTTAAAATAAAATTCGGCAGGGAGGCCGTCTCTGCCTGGGTTCTTGTTTGATTTAATGTGTTTTATGACATTTGATATTTCTAAGGAGGAGATAGGTTCATCCATTAGGTCACTATGCATAGGTATTAACTTTTTGATATTCTTTGGTTTCAAGGAATTTTGTGATTGATTCTAATGAAGGATTATCTGTTTTATATAATTGTTGATAATAATTCCCGAACGTTTGAAGGATGACCCTAGTCGATGTTATAATATTACCCTGTCCATCTCTCAATGAGTTAATATTCAGAATAGATTGAAGGGATTTTATTTTCCATGTTAATAATTTTAAGGATTTAGGGTGACGGAACCAGTACCTGTGTCTAAGAGCCTTTATAGATCTTAAAGGGGCATTCGATTCAATTGACAGGGAACTCCTTTGGGCCAAACTACTACAACTAAATATAGAAAAGAGACTCCTTAACCTTATTAAAAAATTATATATCTTTACAAAATGCCAGATAAAATGTTCACTGTCAGGGAAATTAACTTCAAAAATCCCATTCAATAAAGGAGTGAAACAAGGTTGTATATTAGCACCCTTTCTTTTCAACCTGTTCCTAAATTATCTCTCCCCTTACCTGGAAGCTGCTGATGGCAATGCCCCTAAATTGGGTTCTGCCCATGTCCCTCTGTTATTATATGCAGACAACATGGTACTACTGTCCTGCTCCAAAGTTGGCTTAAAGCATTTACTAAAGAGATGCCTTTCATATTTTACAACAAATAAATTACTTCTAAATCATGAAAAATCAAAAATATTTGCCTTTTCCAAAACCCTTGAAATATTCAAATGGACAACTGGAGGCCGATGTAACGTGCATATTGAAGATGAATTACTGATTAACACTATTTGAAGATGTTTGTATGACACGCAGAAATCGCGGCTAGGAAAATAATAGGACTGTTTGAAACCCTTATTGAAGGTTTGTTCAAACGAAGAGACGAAACGGAACTCAATCTGGAGGTTCTTGTCAGCAATCACTTTATAACGATCAAAATAACTTCATGTATCTTAATAATCACAATTATTTCATGAATGTTTATTAATTGTATTTATTGTCACAATTATGTTATTTACAGTTACACTTTGAGATCAATAATATACTGACATGATGGTTGAATATATCTAGCGTCTTTTATGCCAGTCTGTTCATTACATGTTTAGCCAGCTTTGGACTGGATTCTCCATTTTTGTCTGGCCTGTGCTGACCAGGCTGTCCAGGTAACAAGCCAGAGATGTGAGGGAACCCTGCTCTCTTGGGCCAGAGAGAGAGAGAGAGAGAGAGAGAGAGAG
>NW_015159724.1:202199-204471 GCF_001447785.1 Gekko japonicus | reverse complement strand
TGGGGGAACCCTTCTCTCTTGGGCCAGAGAGAGAGAGGCTAGAGCAGAGAGCCAGAGGCCGGTGTGTAAGGAAAGAGGATGGTGTTTAACCCCTGTGGGTTTATGCTTTGTTGGTTCATACACTCCTACAGTGAGTGTGCGTGCCCCACAACTGTGTAAATAGTTAGATAAATTCTGTTATTTGGGCTAATATCTGTGTTGTGCTCTGACCACATAGTCTCCCCCACTCTGCACAATAACAAAGGGAGGAGGTAGCCGAAGGAGGCAAGGAAAGGCCAGATCCTTGGTGTAGGGGGTTAAAACCCACTCAGTCCTGTCCAGGGGTGAGAGGGAACCCTATATCTCAGCACATGAAACAAAATCCATGAGACAGTCTGTACTCTCTCTAGAATTCACAACAGTTTGCCACCAGAATCTCTTCCAAGGAGTCCCCACTCAGCCTAAGAGCAGAGATTCAATCTCTTAGCTAGCATCTGGGACTTAACACATCAGCAACTCTAACTCAGAGGTACACACAATTACTCTCACAGTGGTAGCTCTGTGGTCAACGCTTAGACATGAGATTTAGCCCTGGAGTTCAATTACCGCATCAGAGACAATTACAAATATGAATGATCTTTATTCAGTGCAAAGCATAACAAGAGACTAATAGAGGATACGAAAATAATAACAACTTATGGCTATTTACCCTTACTGCACATTAATAATAACCATAGTTACCAAGTTAATTATAGCATCCGGTAGTCCAAGATTGTCCAGTGCATAACAGTACAGGTTGGCACCAAGGGATTTTGAAGAGAAATCCCATCTTGTACAGGTATATAGTCCAGGACTGCTCAGAGATACAGATCCACAGTAACAGAAGGTTGGCAACCGGCAATCAGTTCACAAAGAAGCTCTTTGTTTCAAAAGTCAGGATCCCAGGAGCAAGAGAGCTCTTCCTTAAAGAACCATGGAGTTATACCCCCCATGCCAGTCACCATCAGCTGTGACCATCAGCCAATCACGAGCAGCAGGGGTGTGCGCCCAATTTCTGGTTGCCATAGCTGCCAACATCAGGTGTGTGGGGATTGGCTAAGAAGTAAGAGGCGCTGCCTGCAGTCAGGTGATCCAACTTCCAGCTTTCTCCATTGCGTACGTGACATGGCCCATGTAGGCCATACAAGCGGAGCCTTCAAGTCTGGCCCTCAGCAGAGAGGTGTTAAGGAATGTGGGTATCTGGCATGATTATATGGCATGGCTATTTGGTGGCTCAGCCATCTGGTCAAGTGACAGAAATCACACTAGGCCATCTGGCCTGCAACAGGAAAAAGACACACAGAATGTCATCACAGGAAGAAAGCATGAGACTTTAGAAACAATATTTCTATACAAATGCAAAGCCACTGCCATAAGAGATAACAATGGCTACCAGCTTAAAGGTAAAGGTGAAGGTTTCCCTCGCTCAAAAGCCAGTCGAATCTGACTCTAGGAGGCGATGTTCATCTTCGTTTCCAAGCTGAAGAGCCAGGGCTGTCTGAAGACGTTTCCGTGGTCATGTAGCTGGCATGACTAAATGCCGAGGTGCACGGAATGCTGTTACCTTCCCACCAAAGTGGTACCTATTTATCTACTTGCAATTTCTTACCAGCAGCTGAAGATAATAATGAGATAGGGTGACCCACCTTATTGACCACTTTCTGTGCTTCCTCAAGGCATCTGGGTAGCAACTCTAGGAAAAGTGATATCAAATTCTGGGGATCTTTGGTCTGATCCAGCTAAGGTCTTTATATGTGCTTACTTTAAAATATGTTTACTTTAAGTGGAATGTATCTTTTTTATTTAGATAATTTCTATACCAATTTTCTGTATTAAAATACTCAAAGTAGTTTATGTAATGGAACCATTAAAATACAAAGTGTCACCATAAACAACAAAACTACAATCAGGGGTCATTTCGGGGGGGAACGCGGGGGAACGCAGTTCCCCCGGGTGAGGTGCAGGGGGCGGGGCACACGATGAAGCCCCGCCCCCTGCTTCTGGCCGCCCTGCTTCCAGCCCTCATTCAGCCAGGAGGAGGCAGGAGAAGAGGGAGGGTAAGTTGCTTCCTCCCCGCCTCTCCCCACCCCTCCCTGCCTGGGGCCAGGGAGGGCCTTGGTGGGGCTTCCTCGCACTTCCACCGGCCTTGCAGGTCCACCGCCGGGCCCCTGATGTCAGGGGGTGTGGCATATGCTAATGAGTTATGCTAATGAGTTCCCCTAGCTCTTTTTCTACGAAATGACCCCTGACTACA
>NW_015159724.1:168034-202108 GCF_001447785.1 Gekko japonicus | reverse complement strand
CCAACCAGCCATTCCCTTCTGGGGAACCACTGTTCCCAATCTCAGGAGAGGGGTGGAAATCACTCAGAATTACAACTGATCTCCAGGAGAGAGGGGGGAAGAGATGCAAAGCTGAAATCAGAGGGGCAGATAATGGCAGGTTGATGCTTGGCTGGGAAGGAGATAAGGTTGCCAACTCCAGGTTGGGAAATTCATGGAGATTTGGGGGGTGGAGCCTGGAGAGGGTGAGGTTTGAGAAGGGGTGGGACCTCAGACAGGTACAATGCCATAGACTCCACCCTCCAAATCAGTCATTTCCTCCTGAGTAACAATTGTTGCCAATCTCCAGGTGAGGGCTGGAGATCACTGAAAATTACAACTGCTCTTCAAGTAGCAGAGTCAGTTCCTCTGGAGAAAATGGTGGACTCTGTGTCATTATACCCTGCTGAGGTCACCATGGCACATTGGCGTTGAGTGCCCAAGGCCTTGGCACTCTCCAAGAGCCTCTTTCTAGAGTTCGTTGTATTTATTTCCACCACGGGCCTTATTTCTAGTTTGGTAATAAATAAGGCTAATGCCAATTCCTCTGCTATCACCCAATTTTTCTACACTAGAGGCAATCAATTCATACCAGCTGCATTAAAAGTCTTTAAGGCCAAAGTAATTTCACAACTCATGTATGGTATTCCAATATTGATAAGTGCACTCAATGGTACCATCAAATGTGTTCAATCCAAATTTCTCTGAAAGATCATGGGAATGCCACACTGTGTACCTCATGTAGCTTTATGTTTAGAAACTGGGTTAAATTCTGTAGAATCTGATGCGTGGCTGTAAAGGATTTTCCCACCTTCACTAAGGCTTTCAAAACAAAAATTCAAAAGTGAGAGGGAAAATGGTTCTCTCTCTTGTTCTCAAAAAGAGGACAAACAGAACAAAAGTAAAAAAACACAACCCCAAGGGTAGTCTGCCACCAGGTCCCTTTAAGGTAGTTCCCAACAGCCAGGAGGCAAAGGGACCAAAGGCTCCTGTCTGGTTGCTGGAACTCACAAAACAAAACAAAGCTGCAGGTTATGTGGCTGCAGGACAAAAGTCAAAACAGAACAAAAGTTTTCTTGGTAGAATTGGTCAAGGGCTAGGCAACAAGATTTAGGCTTTGAGACCTGTTAACACAGAAGACTTGACAAAATATTCAAATAAAATATATTTTAGTTTATTAGGTGCACATAACACATAAGAACAAGACAAGGCTAGTGAAGGATTACAAAATAAGAAACTCTAAGCTTATCCAGCCTAACTGAACTCAGAAGCAAGCATATTACCTCTCCACAGATATTCATGGTGCAGTTGGTCAGCAAGCATAGCAAACAAAGTCCATCGGGTTCCAAAAGTCAGAAGCATAATTGCTGGGGTTCTTACTACTGGACCAAGTTAGGCTCAGTAACACAGATCAGCTAGCCATTATTGAAATACAGGTATTCTTATAGGAAACAGACCCCTCCTTGAATTAAGACAATACCCAATCATAAGTCAGAGCAGTGATGTCAACTTTATTGGTTGCCATGCCAATTACATCCCATCATATGCAATCTATCCCAGCAGCCTTTAGGCCTCTTATCCAGAATGCTTAAGGCATGGAAAAATACTTTGCTCCAACCTCCCACATCCAGGTGGTACCAAGTTAATTGGAAGGAATGTGTTTGATGGTCAACACCAGAGCGCTCTTATCACCCCCAGCTGAAAGCAATTCTACAGGGTCACTAAGAGCTTGCAGAGTTATCTCTGTATCCCGGCAGAAGATTCACTCCTTTGTCAATGAGGGCAGTTTTATTGCTGGCCCTAAATCCAGATGTGAACTCCTAGGTCATGAAAACACTTACACTTAGACAAACATGACCTGAGAGGTTAAAGCAATACTTATGATTTAAGAGAACCTAAAGTATGGATTAAAGAGACAGTTGGCAATTAAGAAAGCTTTTTCTTTACAGTGGCATATGACAGTATGACCAAGGGAGCCTTATACAACAAATGCTCACAGAGTCAAATATGTCCAAATGGCTATCACATATTGAGAATAAAATAACTGCCATGGGTATCCCACTGGACTCACTGTTTATGCTCCCATTTACAGGTGCTTTTCAGATGATTAAACGTAGAGTCCTCCACACTGAAACACAAAGGCTTTACAGTTTAGCCAATAAATCTTGTTCCCCCCTGAACTTTGAGATGCCCCTAAAGGTAGGCCGAATGGCCCCATATCTATCTGGTATACAAGTACCGCAACAGCGCAGAGCCTTTTCTCTAGCAAGATTCAATGTAATACCAGCAGCAATTTTGCATGGGAGATATAACAATACAATATATGAGGATAGACTTTGCCATTGCAATTTTGGATGTATTGAAACTGTTTCGCATATTTGTTTACATTATCAATTTTATGTGGATTTACATGTTAGATATTTAAACTCTATTATTGCCAACATGACGAACCTTCCCGATGCTTTAAATGTGCACCATCTTCTAAATGACTCTGTTCCGGAAATATCAATGAATGTAGCCATGTTTTTACAATCGGCAATAAAGCTACATCAGGAAAACTTACAATGAGTAATTATTTTATCCTACATTATGTTTTATATGTAAGGTTACACTTGGTTTTAAATGTCTATATACCGGGTGACCACCCCCAAACTGGTTTTTAAAAAGTTTTTTAAAAAGTTAAAAAAAAAAACCTTCCGCTTTCAAAGCGAGGATGGGGATGGGGATAGGGATGGGGGGGTTGCAAGCATTGCAAGCCCTGGGGGAAACTGAGTCCCCCCTGGAAATTTTTGGGGATGGCCCCTGCCCCCAAGTACTCTACGCCTATGTGCACAGATCGCATAGTTTAGCTGCGGTGTGCAATAGCCACCGTTTCTTTGGTTTGCTTTTTAATTTTTAAAATTTTTTTTGCATGCATATTTGGAGGTTTGTCTGTTTGTTCTCTGCCTGCCTGCATGAATGTATGCAAGAAGGCACCCAGCCAGTTACCCCAGGGAGAGGCAGGGCGGCTAATAGGGCAGCATTGCTGCTGTTGGATAACTTGGGATGGGGGAAGAAGGGGGGGCTTGGAAAGCAAGCGGGGGGGAACCCTTCTCTCCCATGGGAAGTCAGGGAGCCTTGGCTTTGAGAGAAGGAAGGGGGGAAGGAAGCCTTAGTGAGCCTGTCAAGAGCATTTTCCATCAAGCCACCGAGAGAGTGAAGGGAAGAAAGCCTTGAGGAGCCCCTCTGGAGCAGCTCCCTGCTCCCTTCGGCAGTGGGCAGGATGGCTGGCTCTCCCTGTGCCCTGCTGCTCCTGCTGCCACTGCTGTGCCTTAGCTGCCTGGGCTGGAGCCTGCTGGCGCCTGGGCAGGCATGGCGGGAGTGCTTGGCTGGCCCTGGGAGAAGCAGCAGTGGAGGAGGAGGCAGGAGCTGGGCGGCGGCAGCGAGGAGGGGAGGGGCAGGCTCAGAAGCCAGCCAGAACCCCATTCCAGGGTGTTCCACCCCAAAAATGGCCCCGTATGTGTGTGTGACAGTAATAATTTTTAAGGTATTTTATGCCAATAAAGGTCAACTGACTGGCTGACTGATGGAACTACTCAATACTTTCAAGAATGAGTGGATTTTATCATGAATATTTATTAGGGCTGCCAAGTCTCGTTGAATTGCGGTGGGGGATCGTCATTCTTTACAGGAGCTCTGCCGCGTTGCACCGCCGTCGCCAGGATGTGACGCTACTCATCGCTCTGGCAACAGGACTCCAAACAGCCCCGTTGCCAGAGAGACGCGTAGCGTCACATCCTGGCGACGGCGGTGCAACGCCTGTTGCTGTCCCCCACGGCAGAGCTCCTGTAAAGAATGACGATCCCCCGCCGTGATTCAACGAGACTTGGCAGCCCTAATATTTATGAATCTAAATATTTAATTGGTGTACTTTTTATTTTATATCTCCCCCCTATTTCTTAGTATACTGACTGTACCTTCATACTGTAGAACTAGCTTGCAGAATAGGTTTCATTACAGCTTGTTTGGCCATATCAGTATTTTCTTATTGATGATCCCTAGAATGCTCCTTATGGCTGCAATCCTATGGACACTTTTCTGGAGTAAGCCCCATTGAATAACATAAGATTTACTTCTGAGTAGACAACCTTAGAATTGCTCCCTAGTGTCCTATTTTTTTCCTGCCTCAAATTGCTAAAGCAAGGGGGTTTGAAAGTGTCTATGCCTGGAGGACAACTCCCCACCTAAAGTTGTAGATACAGTGCAGACATCTCTGTTAAAGAGAACAGGGAAGACCACTCATACTGTGCCTACATTCTTCTCTCCCCCTTCAGACCCCCAGATCACTCCCAGGGCTTCAGGACCTGTACAAATGAATAACCGTGTGGGCTGGAGATCTGCAGTAAGAAAGGACAGGGTAAAATTGCTTCTTCTTCTGCAAGCACAGCTCTGCTGAGGAAGGGGGTCCCTCTTCACTCCAGTTCATACCCCTACTCTACACGGGTCCTGATATTCCAGGAATGATCTTTCTGGAAACTTGAAAGAGGCTGCAGGAGTACAGAAGAATGCAGGGGGAACTCCAGGTTCCATACACAAAGTGGTAGGGTCCATGTCCATGTCTTCCAAAAGAGTCTGTTCATATAGTCAGCTGTTAGTTATCAAACAGTAACCAGCTACAAAGAAATCAAGGAATGTACAGTATGTATATCACAGCTAAGAGTGATTTGCTTTCATAGCAAGTTCATGTATAAAAAGATCATGATGATGGTCAGATAGCCCAGTTTTGACAGAGGTCTACTTGGCCAATTTAACAGAATCTCTGGAGCATTGGCAAAATTATTTTTAGCTAGCAAGAAAAAGCTGAAGTTGTCTATTTGGAAAGTAATATTGTGGCAAAGAGTGCCTTTTATCAGCTGCATCTGGTTTTCCAACTCTCAGCATTCTGATACTAAACCAACTCTTCTTCATAATCTGTCCACACTGATCCATAATTTTATAATCTTGCAGTTGGACTTCTGCAATGCTCACTGTGTGACTATCTTTTAAGATGATCCAGAAACTTCAGCTCATTCAAATAGCATCAGTCTGATTCTTGTCAGGAGCTAGTTGAGTAGAATCCATCCCACCTACTTTAAACAACTATATTAGTTACCATCTTGTTTCAAAGTCCAATTCAAGGTGCCATTTTTGACCTACAAAGCCCTACACAATCTAAGACTCACATATCTAAAGCATCTTGTCCCCCAGCATATCTCTGCATTCCAACTACAGTGCTCAGGTTGCGGCCTACTGGCTGTTCGCACAATGAAGGCAGCCCACCTGACATCAGTCAGAACTTGTGCCTTCTCCCCTGAAGCTCCCACTTTGCAGAATGGGTTCATTAAGGAGGCAAGGGATTTTTTGAATTATGATTTGTAAGCCACCTTGAGCCATGAGGAAAATAATTTATAAATACTTTTAATTAATTAATTAGTTAAAATAATTTATTCCAGTTCATTGAACATATTATTAACATCACTATAAATGATGTGATACACAACTCTGGTCTTGCATTTTATTTTTCTTGTTCCTTTTTTATTTTTCTTACTGTTGTTCTTGTCAGACCGTCATACAAGTCCAAGAAGTACTAGTTATAGAAGTCAACTGTCTCCTGCATTTTAAAAGGTGTTTTATAATTAGAAAAGCGGATGCTGACTTTTTACAATTACACATGTTGAAGTGTTTTCTCTGTAACTTACAGTATTCATTCAAATGCAAGATTAGTTCCCCACCACCACAGGTACGCCATCGAAAAAACAAACAAAACAAAGCAACAACAGGGAGTCATCTTATATCCATATACCAGTCACAGGTTGTTTTTTTAAATGTGTGTAACAATTTTTTTTTTCATTTTGTGTGTGTATGTGTGCTTGCAAGCCTGGAAGTCTTCTGATGACCACAGTGGGGCTAGGACGTTTCAGAGAGGTGGCTTATATTACCTGCCTCTGTGTCCCGGCCCTGGTATTCCTTAGAGGTAGCTCTTCCAAGTACTTGCCAGGGTTGACCCTGCTTAGCTTCCGAAATCTGATGAGATTGGGCTTGCCTGGGCTATCCAAGTCAGGGCTGTGTACCATTTTAAGGGGGTCATCTTGCATTCAGGGTCATCGTCCTTTCAAGTAATATAGTATAACACACACTAAAAACATCACACTATTCAAAAAGCACAGATTTGAGTATTCCTAGCAAATGAAATAATATAGAAACTTCTTTATACTACACACAAAATACTTGCATATCTTTCAGGGAAGGTTAAGGCTGAGAGATTTCTTGTGCATTTGCCACTCTCTTTTCTTGGCCAACATGATCAAAAGGTAAGAAATGTTTGACAGTGATTTCAACTGCTCGATAAACTTTGAATATGTTTCAATTAACCAGGGGACAGATGTGTTTGGAGATGAGGAATGGAGGCTCAGAAGAGTTGAGTGGGAAAGAAACATCAGGAACATGAGTTAGATATCAATCAGTCTGCTCATTCTTCTTTCACTCACCTCTGGATTTTGAGTCTTCATTAGACCTTGGCCACCTCTTCAGCTTTCTAACTAGAATTATATGCACTGAACATGTATGCTCAAACAATTCAATCACACAAACAGAACTTCCCACCAATGAGGTTATGATGATGTCGCATTTGTTTGTTTGTTTGTTTTATTTGGGATTTATGTAGCCATTGGACTCAAACAACAAATATCAGATAATCAACACAATGCAATCACATTCAACCACTATTAACAGCATGTCAAATCTAATAATAACAAAACCAATAAGAAATAATGTTTAAATTGAAAATCTGTTACTCAGGAAGAAAAAAAAGGAGAAAAAAATCATACAAAGACATTATATGCCTTGGTAAATAGACACATTACATTAATACTTTGTCTTGCTTATCCTATTTGTATAAACTTAGTAAAAGTCACAATTCTCTGCACTCTTATTTGTGAGTAAATCCTGAGGAAATCAAGAGTACTTCTGTGTAAACATTCATAGTACTGGACTGTTAAAAAGTATACTATAGTGGTATGAAGGGCCTTTGACAAGCTATATTATGAAAAGTATCAAAAGTACACACCCACTTATTTCAGAACATGCAAGTTTTATTCTGAGAACTGTTATATCAAATTTGAATATGTGCTGAAGGATTGCTTTAGCTAGAGGAGAGAACAGAAAGGCAGCAGAATTTGTTAATCTTACCCAGTGTAGACAGGCAAGCAATCTATAGAAATAGGGGGAAAATGTTCAAAAACATTGATCAGAATTTGAAGTTGCTGTCTATGGAGGTAGTGGAGTCTCCTTTCCTTAGATTTAAAGAAAACTTTAGACTGGCTCCCATTAAGGTGCTTAGTTTGGACTCGGGCAGTGACAGACTTATAGTCTAGGAAAGCAGCACTGGCACCCCAGGCACTGCCACAGCTAAATGAATGACACAGACAATTTACTGGGATGCTAATTACAACTGCCCATTTGAACAGACCTTTCCACTTTTTCAAGGGAGGAAATTGAGTAAATCAGGCCGCTTCACACAAGAGCCTGCACACTGAGCCACTTAGATTTAACATTACTTCAGGTGTGCCACATTTTATGTCAAACATTACTTCAGATGGGAGTTGTGACTATGCTGCATTTCCACAATGTGAAGACTTTTGGCAGCAGGTAAATGTTGAGCCAAGATATAGACCAGGGTCAGCAATCTTTTATAATTGAAGACCCAAACTACATCAACATTCAGAGCAAAATATCCACAAAGAAAGCCTACTTGCATAACTGAAACTACGCAACTTAATATTCCTAATAATTGACAAGATGATTTATTTCTGCAATCCAAACACTGGCTGTTGCAAGTCCAATTGAGGTCTCACTATAAATACACACATGATCACCCAGCCTTATTGTTTTAGTGCACAGGCATAAATTTTTACATGGTTTCGTTTCTGTGAAGCACCTCTATGATTTCCCTTTCTGTAAAGCAGCTCTGTGAAACCCTTAATAACATCACAATCTTTGCCTGCCTTTTCCTTCTAGCATCCTACATACACCTCCAAAATACCTTATTTATTCACGTTACTTATAGTCTGCCTTTTTCACTGAGACCCAAGTTGGATTATACAGTATAAATCAATATAATCAGTGACTGGGACAACCAATAAATGGATTACAGACATTTGAAAGCAAGCAGAAATCTGATAAAGTACTGAAACAGTACTGAAACAAAGCATAAGAAACCTGACATAATAAACAAAGCAGAAATTACACAGTAGGGGCATACTTACAGCAATAGAATTTACATAGTAGCATAGTCTTTTCTTTAGTACATGTGCTGCCAAAGTGAGTACAACATACTCTATAGCCTCCCAAGCATCTTTCCTTACAGTATAGGCCAACTGTCTGAATAAAAAAGCTCTCTTGAATAATTCAGTTTTGCATAGTTTGTAGAAAGCCAGGAGTGTGGGACCCTTCCTGACCTCATCAGCCAGGCTATTCCATAAAGTAGGGGTCACAACAGAGAATGCTCATGTACAGGAAGTTGTTGATTTTGCCCATTTGTAGGATGGCACTTACAGAAGGTCATGCTCAAATGTGAGAACTTGCCATTATGGAGCATAGGGATAGAGATGGTTTTGCAGAAAGAAGAAGAAGAAGAAGAAGAAGAAGAAGAAGATATTGGATTTATACCCCACCCTTCAGTACCCAAAGGTGTCTTCAGCAGGGGTCATTTCGTAGAAAAAGAGCTAGGGGGACTCATTAGCATAACTCATTAGCATATGCCACACCCCCTGACATCATCGGAAGTGTGTCCTCCCCACAGCCGGCGGCGACCTCCAGCAGAACTATGGCTTGCCCAAGGTCATCCAGCAGGTGCAAGTGGAGGAGTGGGGAATCAAACCCAGTTCTCCCAGATTAGAGTCCACACACTTAACCACTACACCAAACTGGCTCTCCAAGGACATGAAGGGATTTGTTTGTGATAGCCAATATCTTGAATTCAGCCCAGTAACTGATGGGCAGACAATGGAATGACTGCAGAATGAGAATAATATGCATGCTTTCCTTAGCTTCTGATAATAACCGAGCTGTGGCACTCTGCACCAAGTGAACTCTCCAAGTTGACTCCAAGGAAGATCTATATAGAGTGCATTACTGTAGTCTAGTCTCAATGTTACTGTGGCATGGATCCAGGTGGACAGATCAGCTATGCCAAGGTAGAAGACCATCTTCTGGGATAGATTGAGTTGGGGGGGAAGCATTTTGGGGGCCATTGAATTAACTTGCTTCTCTAACAGCAATGCTGGATTCAGTATAACCCCTATACTCTTCTTAACCAAGTCACCAAGGGACAGCTTAACCCCATCAAAAGTAGGAGGCACAATATCCTTCAAGATCTCTGCTTTCAAACCAGCATCACTTCTGTGTTGTCTGGGTTCAGTTTCAGTTTGCTTACTTTCAGCCATTACCACAGCAGTCAGACAGTGGCTCAGGATTACTACAGCATCACCAGGGGATTTGGATAGATAGATATAGAGCAAGGTATCATCCACATACCAATGTCATTCAATGAAAAAGCTATGAATGACTTTTCTTAAAGGTTTCACATAGAGGTAGAATAACAGGTGGGATAAGATTACACCCTGTGGAGCTCCACAAGACAATTCCCATAATGACGATAACTGGTCTTGAAAAAGTCCAGATCAATGGAAAGCTTAAAGTACCAGGACATTAAAATCATAGTGTTACTGGACCTTTCTATAGAATCCCTTCAACACTGAAGAGACCTGAAGCCGGTAACAGATAAGTTACTGCAACACAACATCAAATTCCAATGGGTCTCTTCTTGTGAATTATTAGTTCTTCACCAGGGGCAGAGACTCCACGCTAATGATCAGAATTCAGGCTATAACCTTCTCTCGGCTCTCCATATTGACTTTGAAAGGTTGGCTCCATCGATCCCGGAAAACCCTGAAGCGCTAAGACCAGACCTTACCTCCAAATGGATCTGAGTAGGGAAGACTAACATAAAAAAAACCATAACTGAACTTCTCATTTATTGTATACTTAAAATTTACAATTTTTAGGTGATAGTATACTTTATATTTTTTGAACTACAGAGTTTAGATATTATGACTTATAGAATACAGAACTTGAGGGGGGGGGTAGTTGTAACCTTAGTTCCCACACAAATAGTTTAAAGTGAGAGGTTTTAAATCTCTCACTAGCTGTAGTCTTTTTTACAGGACAAGCGTTAAGTGTAGATTCTCTTCAAAGTTTATTTTTCTTTGTATTGCTTGGTGTTTAAATTGCAACAAGTCACTTCTGTTTGAGAGACTCAGCACTGGGAAAACAGAGTTTGGGAATGGGATTGGATATATGTTCCTCTTTAATGGTAATCCAAAGGAGACATATTACAATATAACATTAAAATAATCCTGTGGAGCAATAGACACCCTCCTTTTAATAAGATGGGTAGTCAAAGATATTTGGGTTTTTTAAAACTCTTTATACGTTATTTTTTTTCTATTCTAAAAATGACATTATTGAAACTTTTGGAAATACTATACTTGCTATTTAATGATGAGTGATAAAACTAAGATTCTTTCTTTAAATAACAGGATATAAGTTACAAGCCATGGCTGTTTGGCTTAGGTTGAGCCGGCTAAAATTGAATCCGACGATGATGGAGGTCCTGTGCCTGAGCCGAGGTGGTCCGAGGGCAGGGATCCCACTCCTGACCTTCGATGGGGTCTAATGGTGCCAGCGCTGGAGGTTAGGAATTTGGGAGTGCTCCTGGATGCTTCCTTAACAATGGAGGCCCAGGTAGCAGCTACTGCCAAATCAGCCTTTTATCACCTTCGGCTGATCAGGCAGCTGGATCCCTTCCTCGAACGCAATGACTTGGCAACAGTGATCCATGCTATGGTCACCTCGAGACTAGACTACTGTAATGCCCTCTACATGGGTCTGCCCTTGTCTCAAATTTGGAAGCTGCAGCTGGTGCAACATGCCGCAGCCAGGCTTTTGATGGGACTCCCAATCCAGAAGCACATCCAGCCTGTGCTAAAAGCATTGCACTTGCTGCCAATAGCATATCGGATCCATTTCAAGGTACTGGTTCTTACCTTTAAATCCCTTTATGGCCAGGGACCTACATACCTGAGGAACCGCCTTTCCCCACATGTACCTCAGAGAGCACTGCGATCAGGGACCCAGAACTGGCTGGCCCTCCCAAGTCTCAAGGAGGCCAGGCTAGTAACAACTAGGGCCAGGGCTTTCTTGGTGGTGGCTCCACTCTGGTAGAATGAGCTCCCATGAGAGATCAGGGCCCTGTGGGACCTTTTGCAGTTCCGCAGGATTTGTAAAATGGAGCTCTTCCACCACGCCTTTGGTGCAGCCACCATTGCCAACAAAACGTAAGGCCAGAGAGCCATGTCCCTCCCTGGGACCCTGACGATAGCCTGAGCTAACTGCCTGAGACGGCCTAAGGAGATCAAGAAGCCGATTGCAAGAAGAGAAAACAACCACTGTGTAAATAGCAATACTAGTACTTTATTTTGTTTTTAGGACTAATTGCTTTTAGGATTGTTTAAATGTTTTAACTATTGTTGTCTAACTTATATTTTATGTATTTGTAAATGCTATGTTGTTTTGTAAGCTGCCCTGAGCTGACCTTGGCTGGAAGGGCAGGGTAGAAATTTAATAAATCAAATCAAATCAAATCAAAAGATTAGCTACTTTTTAAACAAAATTACAACCAAATATTTTATTCTTACAGGAAAGATCAATCTATTGTTAAATCAAAGTGGTTTTCAGATCAATACCAAGCCATGGGTACATAAAAATCAAGAGGCATGGCTATCTTATTTTCAAAGAATATTTGTTTTCAATGTGAGGATAAAGTAGTAGACACTAAAGAACATTTTTTGTTTTAAAAGGTCTTTTAAATAGACTTTGGTTTCAGTATAGGCTCCCAATAATGGGCAAGAGCAATTTATGAAAGACATCTTCACAAAATTGGACAATTTTCAAGAAGGACATGTTATTGTTGGGGGATATTTTAATTATATTATTGATCCATCATGGGATAGGATGCTCTCTAATAAAAAACAACAACATGGAGTAAAGGCACTACAAAAAAGAATTCAAATCTCCAAAATCTTCTTAATCAATATAACTTGAATGACTTTTGGAGGATACAAAACCTAGGGGTAAAGGACGTTTGGAGGATACAAGACCCAGGGGTAAAGAACTTTACATATTTTTTCTCAAAACACAATATCTTTACTAGAATAGACTACACATTAATTTCCACCTCCCTTATTAATCAAACAATACACTCAGATATTTGCTTAAGGACATTATCAGATTAAGCATGAACTGAATGCACAAAAATAGATCAACAAATAGGAAAAAATGACGTTTTAGTCCTTAAACAAAAGTATTTTATTCAATAAGCTTTTAAAGAAATAGAGGCAGAACTGCAGGAAAATTTTAAACAAACTCTTCATGTGGAGTGTCACAGGAAGTAGTCTGGGACGCCATGAAACTGGTAGTAAGAAGTAAATTCATCTCTATAACTTCATTCTATAACAAAAAAGAGAACCAGTTAAAACAAGATATTTTATACAATATTAAAAAGTTAGTAGATAAACATAAGACCTTAAGTTCCAAGAAAAATTACAAATGTCTCCTGTTAGAATGAAAGAAATTGGAAGCTTTTAAAACCGCCCAAGTGCAAAAAAATCCAACACCTTTATGTCTTAAAAACATTGGTTTAGACATCCCAAATCATTGAAACTGTTGGCATGGAGACTAAAATGTGTACAGGCAAAAAGAAATATCATTCTCCTTAAAGACAAACATGGGAAGACAGTATCTTCATTTAAAGACATTTTAGATATATTTTTACAAAAGTATACTGCTCATATGACCAGAATGAAAACAATTACCTCCATCAAAACCAACTAGTTAAAAATTCTATAAAGCCTACAGGACAGTAGTGGAAAACCGTATTATAACTCAAGAAATCAGAGATGCAATTTCACAATTAAATATCAACAAAACGCCAGGTAGGGATGGCCTCCTGGCTGAATTTTATATAAAAAAATGTAAACACCTTAACTTCCCCTCTAGCAGATATCTGTAATCTTAATACAGAAACCAAATCTCAGACATGGGATGAAGCAAGAATTGTGGCCATTCCTAAAAAAAAAAAAAAGATCCCTCATCTCCCATATCTTATGGACCCATTTCACTTTTGAACTGTGATTACAAAATTTTTACAACAGTATTAACAAATAGACCTTTAGGTACCTATATAGACATTAATCAGTCAGGCTTCATTCAAGATTGTGACATTACAGATAACACCAGGAAAACTATAAACATCATCCAGTACTGTAAAAAACACCTTTTCAACACTTATATCCTTGCCTTAGATATTGAAAAGGCATTTGATAGAATGGAGCCAATATTCTTAAAAGCAATAATCAATGAAATGGAATTTGGGGGGAAAATTCAGAGGGTGATCAATATATTATATGCCTCACCAAAAGCACAAATCGCACTAAATGGCATTAGCTCTCCAGACTTTCTTCCCTCAGAGGAACCTAGCAAGGAAGCCCATTATCAACTTTGCTCTTTGCCATACCACTTGAACCTTTAGCCATCATGATTTGCAACACAGATACAATACAAGGTATCTCAATCCATCAGTTCAACTGTAAGATAAGTCTCTTTGCTGATGATTTTGTTCTTTATATGTCAGAACCCCAGCAATCTCTTTTAATTTTGGAATCAATCATAGAGGAATTTGGTATTTATTCAGGATTACAAGAAAATCAAACAAAAACTATTTTATACCCTATCAATCTGCCTAAAGCTTCTTGTATCTTCATTAGGCAACACTTTTCTTATCAATGGACAGTTACTTGGGTATTACTTGGGTATTAAGATCCCTTTGGATTTAAAAGATTTATTTAGAGTTATTTTTTGGAAACAATACAGGAAATTAATAATCAATTGCAACAATGGAATTTGAAAAATCTAACTTGCTTGGGGGGGGGGGGAATAATGTTGTTAAATCTTTTGAATTCCCCAAACTTTTGTACTTATTTAGAGCAATTACAATGTTGATTCTGAAACCTACATTTAAAAAATGGCAAGGTAACTGAAATTCATTTTGGGAAGCCAAAAATCATGGATTAGTTTTCTTACTTTAAGGAGATCCCCAGATCTAGGATATTTAACTTTACCAGATATAACCTTATACTATGAAGCTACAATGTTATCTTCCTTGGTGAGAATATTAAACTCTTCACAAAAAATAGAATGGCTGGATGTAGAAGAATCATACATGAACTCGTAAAAATACTTTGAATTCATTTGGACCAATAATAAGGAGCATACTATTTAGGCAAATGACAATATTTTTATACAGGCCTTATTAAAAACATGGAATTCTAGAAGGAGGCATTTAGTCTCATATATATCCTTAGTTTCCACTTTCTTAGAATAGACATGGTTCTCACCAGCCCATGAATACATTCCAAATATGGAGATCAGCTAATTTAACCAAACTATCAGACATAACTCATAAGGACAAATGTTAGAAAAATCTAAATTGGAAACTATAACCAAACTATCTAGTCCATGATTTGAGTACCTATAATTACAACATCTTCTTAATTCCTCTATAATAAAAAAGGCACTCAAGAATCCTAGTACAAATTTTGAGAAACATTAACAGAAGGAATAACGAGGAAAACTTGAATTCTATGAAGGTTTCAGAAGTTGACCACTTTGCAGCACTGAAGATGTCTATCAGCAGAACACCTCACCAAAAAGCAGCAGATGATGCTTGAACTCTTGTAGAATGTGTTCGAATATTTGTTGCTGTTGTTCAGTCACACAGGTGAGTCCGACTCTTTGCGACCCTATGGACCACATCACACCAGGCCCTCCTGTCTTCTGTTGTGCTCTGGAGTTTGCTTAATTTCATATTCATTGCCTCGATAACACTGTCTAACCATCTCATCCTTTGCCATCCCCGTCTTCTTTGACACTCAATCTTTCCCAGCATCAGGGTCTGCTCCACTGAGTGCTCCCTTCTCATTTGGTGGCCAAAGTATTTGAGCTTCAGCTTCAGTATCTGGCCTTCCAGGGAACAGTCAGGGTTGATTTCTTTTAGGATTGACTGATTTGATCTTCTTGCAGTCCATGGGATTCTCAAGAGTCTAAGAATCTATTCTTCTGCGCTCGGCCTTCCTTATAGTCCAACTCTCACAGCCATACAGTACTACTGGGAATACCATTGCTTTGACCATACAGATTTTTGTAGGCAGGGTGATGTCTCTTCTTTTTATTATTCTGTCAAGGTTTGCCATCGCTTTCCTCCCAAGGAGCAGGCATCTTTTAATTTCATGGCTGCAGTCACCATCTGCAGTGATCTTGGATTCCAGGAACATGAATTCTGTCACTGCTTCCATGACTTCTCCTTCTATTTGCCAAGGAGTGATGGGGCCATGATCTCAGGTTTTTTTAATGTTGAGTTTCAAGCAGTGTTCCCTCTAAGCTGAGTTAGTGTGAGCTAGCTCACAGTTTTTTAGCCTCTGGCTCACACATTTTTGTCTGTGCTCAGGAAGGAGGGCTCCAGAGCAAACCAATTTATACAGCAACCAAATCGCTCGCTCACAACTTTAACGCCAGTAGCTCACAAAGTAGAGTTTTTGCTCACAAGACTCCACAGCTTAGAGGGAACATTGGTTTCAAGCCAACCTTTGCACTCTCCTCTTCGACCCTCAGCAAGAGGCTCTTTAGGTCCTCTTCACTTTCTGCCATTAGAGTGATATCGTCTGCATATCTGAGGTTGTTGATGTTTTTCCCAGCAATCTTAATTCCGGCTTCTGAATCATTCAGGCTGGCATTTCGCATGATGTACTCTGCATATAAATTAAATAAGCAAGGGGACAATATACATACTTGTCGTACTCTTTTCCCTATGCTATGTGTTTGAATACCCAGTGACATTGGACACCTGCTTGTTGATAGCAAAGCCTGATAGTACTAACTATCCAATGTGACAGAGTCTGAGAAGAGACTGACATGCCTTTCCATCGATCAGAGTAGGAGACAAAAAGTGATCTATCTTTTATGAAATGTTTTGATCTGTGTAGGTAAAATAATAAAGCTCTGCAAACATCCAACTAGTGTAATGTGTGTTCTGTTTTATTGGAAGGGTTTGGAAAAAACATGGGCAGATTAACAGATTGTGTTATGGAAATGGAAATTCAAAACCACTTTGGGTAAGAAATATAAGCTAAGTCTCAAAGTGACCCAGTCAGCAAAAAAAAAAAGAAAAAAAAAAGAGTAAAGGATAGTCTGCTTTGAGTGCAGCTAACTGAACAACAACAAAAACTCACTGACCCCTCCTCACAGAGGTCACCACCACTAAGAAAGCCGCCTTCACTAACAGTAAGGCAGCAGAACTGGAGGCAAGGGGTCCAAAGGGAGAGAGCATAAGATGTGCTAATACCAAGGATAAACTCCATTGGGGGACCAATACTGGTTTACAAGGAAAAAGATTATTAACGCCCTTGAGAAACTGCCATGCAGCCTGATGGGAAAACAGTGAGCAACCATCTGTATACACATGAAAAAATGATATAGCTGCTAAATCTACCTTTATTGATTTTAGTGCTAATCCTGACCTACATAAAGAAAGCAGGGAGTCTAGTACAATCAGTAAAGGGGCTGAAAATGGGGAAAACCCCTACCATGCTCCCAGTTAGAAAATCTCAACCACTTATGATCTCCTAGCAGACAGCTTACAGGAGTTAAGTGAAGCTTCTAGGGTGTTTTGGGAAACATCTATGGAGTGGGATGTAGAAGCCAGGCCGTGAGGTTCACTCTGGATGTATTGTGATAATGAGTCTCCCCTTTCTGCTATAAATCCGGTGCAGGAGGGAATCCAATGTAATGTGTGTTCGCTGGTTCTTACAAGGGCAGAACCACACTTGTCTGGGCCAAAACAGGGCAATTAAAATGCAGTGTGTTCTGAACACCCATATTCTGGCAATCACCCTGTGTAAAAGAGGGGTTGGGGTGAAGGTGTAAAAAAGAGACCTCCAACCAAGGAATTTGAAAAGCATCTCCCAGGGATGCTGGGCATCTGCCTGCCCTGGAACAAACAATATGGGCCTTCTTGTCCTCTGACATTGCAAAAAGGTCTATGATTGAAAAGAACTATAGATGGAAAATAGGTAAAAGATACTTGTCCAATATGGACAATTCGTGGTCTCTAGCAATCACCCTGCCAAGAGTGTCTGCCTGTTTGTTGTGAACTCCTGCTATGTGCATGGCTTGCAATGTCATGTTGTGATAAACTACCCATTCCCAAATGGCCACTGCTTCATTGCATAGGGTGAGCCACACAGTTCCACCCTGTTTGTTTACGTAATGCATAACTGTAGTGTTCTTTATCTGCACCTGAACAGTCTGGTCTCAAAGCAGATCTGAAAAAAAAGCAAGTGCATAACATATCACTCTCAGCTTCAGTAGATTTATATGTAAAGGGGTTTCTGCCCTTGACCAAGTGCCCTGAGTAGAGTACGATAAACAGTGTGCTCAGCAACACCAGGCTGAGGCAACTGTAGTGACTGTCTTGGAATGGGTCAGGTATCCAAATAGGAAGACCTGTTCAAAGTTTTTTGACACTGGCCACTAATACAATGATTGGAGTACTGATCTGGGGATTGACAATTTGGTTAATTAAGATAGCTGTGCAAGATTAAAACATCTAATGAACCAATCTTGCTAAGAGTGCCACTGCAGTAATGGTGGCCATAAGCCTGAGTAAAATCTGAATCTGCAGTGTTGTTTGAAACCTCCTTAAAAGAAAAGCCCTGGTTTCCGGTGATGGCGGCACGCTAAAGCAGACTCACCTCCCGGATCTCCCGGGAGTGAAGCTGCGCTCCAGCCGAAGGAGGGGGTGTGCAGGCTCATCACCCCCCCAGGGACCCGGTTGAAGGGACCCTGGCCATGGAACTCTTGAGAGGTCGCCTCTTTGATGGCGTAATGCCGGAGAATTGAGGCACCTCTCCGTTCCGACAGTTCTCCATGCTGCGAGACCGAATGGACCTAAGCGACGCTGACCAGGGCAAGCGCAGGAGATCGAGCGTCCGAAAGAGAATGTAAACGAGGTCCGAGGACCGATTATGAACATGAATCATTTAAGCGTTGATTAAAGAAAAAAAGAAAGCTCCCTACCCTAAACTACGCAGCAGAGATTAAGGCAAGCGGGGGAGGGACGCCTCCCAAGCGCATGAACTTTTGAGCGAATGAGGGGGGAGCGGAAGAAAAAACGGCTAAAACTGTTAAGAAGTACTTACCAAGAAGTGTTTGAGCGTTTAAGCGCATACTCAGAGACTTTCAAAAAACTTGCGAAAGTAAACAAATCGAGAAACATGGCGGGGAAGAGGACGGAAAAGGAGAAGTTGTTGAAATCAAAAGTAACTGAGAGCCCAAAACCGGAAGGAACCAATGAGCTGGCAAAGACTTCGGCAGAATCCATGTGCCCCCTAATGGACCAGCTGAATAACTTCAAGGAGCAGATGTCTAAACTTACTCAATGTATCACCGCTCAGCAAACCCAGATAAACGAGACTTTGAAAATGATGAATCAAACAGCTGAGAAGGTGAAAGAAGTGGACGCCACTGCCCAAAAGGTGAAGAAGTCTCCACAGAAGATCAGCTGCTACAACTACAAATGGAAAAGGCTAATATGATTCTTCGCTTCCAGGGCATGCCAGAGATTAAAGGAGAGAATCTGAAGCAAACGATGAGTGAAATATTGGCCCCAGTGACAGAGATGAAGGCGGAACTGTTGATAAGCGATATGGATGTGGCCTACAGGTCATATTCAGGATATATAAAGAAAAAAATCTGCCTGGGGAAATTGTCGTAAGATTCTCGAAGAGGCATGTGAGGGATGCAATCCTGAAAGCTGTATCTGGAGTACCCCTGAAAGTTGGGGAGAATGTCATAAGAGTCCTAAAAGATATTCCATTTGAAATAAGATAAAGGAGAAAGAAATAAAAAGATCTTACTCTTTTTCTTCAGACAAACTCAATTGGATATAGATGCTAACTCCAGAAAGCGTCACCTTCAAAATCAAGGATAAAAAAGAAAAGATTGACTCTGTTCTGAAAGCTCGGGAATTTTTAAGAGTCCAGTTGGGAGAGCAGTAAGTCCAGTGGCGAGCTGGACTCAGATTCTTCTGGAAAGGACTCTCTGTCAGAGAAAGCGGCAGCAGTTCCTAAAAGTCCTTATAAGTTGCAGAAGAGACGGGGCAAGGAGAAGTGAAGGCTGAAGGACTCTGATTTGTGCCTTGGAAAAACTTTGAAATGAGATGCTTTGGGGTAATTCTTAATGGCAGTTAAATTTAAGAACTGAAAAAGTTAATGTTATATTTGACTCAGTTTGTAAAGGGATTAGCGGGATTAAGACTTGATGTTTGTTTAAGATGATTAGAAGATCTCCCCTCTTGGGTTTTTAGGTATTAGTGGGTATCTTTACTTTGTCCCTAGAGGTAGTCCATTACCTTATTTCTGTTGTAGTTTGTAGTGATTATAAAAATACAATTAAAAAATCCCCTTTGGGGGGCAAAAAAAAGGAAAGCCCTCACCAAAGAACAAATGGCCTGAATCTGGTCCTGAGGTGGGAAGGCCTTGATGACTGAGCAGCCCAAAAAACCACCAATGAAGTGCACTTGTGTTGAAGGACTGAGTTGGGACTTTTCCCAATTTACCTCTAGACCTAAACTTTCTAGGAGGCGTAGAGTTCAGAGGATGTTAGCCTGTAATTCATCCTGTGTTTTTGCCACCAACAGCCAATTGTTAAGATATGGGAAAATGGTGCATCTTTTTGTGGTAACATAGGGCACCATTGCCAGTATGCACTTTGTGAACACGAGGTGCCACTGTGTACTGGTAAAGCAATCCTGCACATGCAAAACATAGGATTTTTTAATGCGGGAGATGTATTGTTATATGAAAGTTGGCATCCTTCAGATGCAGAACAGGAAAAGAAACCATTTAATTCAAGTAACTGTAGGAAAATGGGAACTGTAACCATGCGGAACTTTCGAACTCATAAATAATGATTCAACTGCCTTAGGTCAAGGACAGGCCGAATGCCACCACCCCTCTTAGTAATCATGAAAAAACATGAATAAAGAAAAAAGTCCTCTATTTTTGACCTCATTTCAGGTGGTAAAGCTGTGGATCTCAGCCACGCATGTCTGCAAATAGTGATGGATGAGGCCATGGCCTTTGCAGTACAGTCCTCAGCATGCTCCCTGCATTCATCTGCTGCTTGATAGTTTTATGGCTTCTGTCTGGAAAACCTTACTAAGTAATGTTTATCTTCTAGAAGCAATTCTAAGTAGGTGGCCATATGTTCCCATAGAAAAAGTTGATAAGCTGCCATGATCGCCTGATGTTTGCCAATTCTCATGTTCAGTGTTGCTGATGAATAATTCCTAGCTTACACTCTTCTTTATCTGAAGGTGCTGAATGCACTCCTTGCCTGGACCATGACTGGACCTTGTCGACTGCTAGCAAGGATAGTGGTGTGTGAACAAAAAGCCACAATTCTCGTGGTACACTTTGTACATATTATTCACCATCCTTGAGGTAGGTGGGATGGATGCTGGCTTCTCCCGTACAGATGTGGGAATGTCCAAGAACTCTTCTAACATAGGAAACACCACAGAATCAGGAGCATTGGAATATAAAGCACTCAAAATCGCTCTTTGGCTTGGGAGTTTTTGAGTGCACATCCATGTCTAAGGTCTTCATTCAGAGAACCTGCTGTAGTGTCAGTTACTGCCTTGTCAGAGAATGGATCCTATTGAAACTTGGATCCAGTACCCGATTGCAGTGCTCTTTCCTCCTCTGTGTGAGGTCTTGCACCAACAAGAACTGATAGCAGAGGAGGCTTGAATGGAACCAAGGTAGGCAGGCACTGTTAGCAGTCAGACCCCTCCTCCCGCAGAGGAAGCAGAGGTGCTTAGAAAGAAAGAGAGAGAGAGAAAATGTCCCTCTTTAATATCACCCCAAAAATATATATGCAATGCACTACCTAGCCTAGAAATAAAAACAAAATGGAGACAACCAGAAATAGAACATAGATATCCGCCAGAGACAAGTCCAGACATACATCTTGGCAGGTGAGACAGAAAGGGTGACACGCTAACAACCTTCCTTCCCACCCTAAAAGAGATGCATAGTTTTTAAAATGGGTTTCCTGAGAAAACATTACCTCACCCTGACTTAACTTTGTCCCCTTGCACATTCATTAGTGCTATTCATACAACCCAGTAGTTTCTCCCATCCTGTACTCAAGGGTCATCAAGCAACAATTAATGTCTATAGTCTGAGTTAGATAAACGTATCATGGGTTTCCCAAGGTCTTTGTCCACCTCTAAAAAGCCAATCTGGTATTGTTTTGGGGGCAAAAACATAATACAGCCTCAGGGTGAATTTTTCCTATAACTGCCAGCACTCCACTCCACAGAGTGTGGGTGATTTCCCACCAGCGCTGCTCCGCTCTCGCTCCTCCCTTCTGCCCCGATGGTATGTGTCAATTTCACACAAGCTGCTGCGCAGCCGCATTTTGCCCCGCAGCTTCGTGCGATTTTCCCCGCGTCTACTCAATCTTCAAAAACAGGATTGAGTAGACGTGGGGAAAATTGCACAAAGGTGCGGGGCAAAATGCGGTCGTACAGCAGCTTGTGTGAAATTGACACGTACCATCGGGCCAAAGAGAAGAGTGAGCGCGGAGCAGCGCTTGTAAGAAATCACCCTGAGTGTGTGTGTGTGCTTAGCTCCTACATACATACACCCCCACTTGCATGTGGGTCCCCCCCTCTCTGTGAAATGAAGGCCGTTTCACTGACCTTCATGGACCTCTTCTTTTGGACTGGTAAATATTACCTCTCCATAATTTATCCCCCCCCGCTACCCCCTTATTTTCCTCTTAGCCAGCTGTGAATGTGAAACATGGCGGCCAGAGCGGCGCTTAGTGCTAGAAGCGCCACCTGAGAATACCAAATTTACAGATTCTCCATGAGCTACTAACTCTAAGGTGGTTGGAATTACTATATGGAGATGCGAGCTCAAGGAATTCGAACTTGTAATCAATATTCCCCCTCGCTTCAACGGAGTCCGCGGCATAACACTCCGGCATTTAACGCTGGCCTAGTGCCAGATAGACCTGCATATGGGGCCCTGGACTCACCTCGTGATTACACAGACAGACGTGGGCTGCAGCCGGTGGTGTTTCCTTGGTGTGGTTGCCTGTGATTATTGCAGAGGCTTGTTGACGAGGACAACCTGGCTCCCTGTTCCTGTGGTTGTCACCGCGATCCCTGACGACGCAGTCCTGCCTGCCTTGCTGGCTCTGGAGCTGTTGGGACCAGAACTTCAACTGAGACATTGACTGGGAAGCCCAGAGGAGGCTACTTCTCCTTTTAGAGCCAGCCCAAGTACAGGGGGCGTGGAGGTATTGAGCCAGCAGCAGACACTTCGACATCAGCAGCAGGCACTTTCAGTGTGACCGAAAACAGTAGGCACTTTCAGCGTGACCGAGAGCAGCCACACAGAACCGGGACCACCGAGGGCCCTGGGGAAGCCGACTGTGAACCCCCGAACTGGACTTAACCACCTGAACTGGAGGAGGCATCAAGCAGGTTCTCAGTCATCACAGGAAGACCACTGCATTGAGAGTTGCATCAAACACAGGGATTGAAGGTTACAAGACCAGACTAAATTAAATTAGAAATGAAATCTAGAATTATGTAAGGCCATTAATTAATTAAAGGAGGCTGATTAAGGGATTATACTCATTGATTGTATTGAGTAATTGATTGAAAGGGATTGTTATAAATTGGAGGGACTTGATGAATGGATCTATTTTTCATATTAGATTGTATAATTATTAAATTAAATTAATTTTTTTACAAAAATAATCAATTAAAATAGGTCAAGTGGTTAAATTTAGCAATTAATTACCAAGTTTAGATTATTAGTCTGTTGACCTGGGACTAGGATTGGCCATCTAACAAAGTGGGATTAGAAGGGAATTAGATTGTTTTATCTCTCCTGGCCTTTATGTTCTTACTGGCCAGGTGTGTTAGGCCAGGGTCCAGCATACCTGAGGGACCGCCTTGCCCCACATAGATCCCAAAGAGCACTTTGGTCGGGGTCGCTACATCGCCTTGCGATCCCGGGCCCGAAAGAGGCCAGGCTTGCGGCCACTAGGGCCAGGTCCTTCTCGGTGGCGGCTCCTATCTGGTGGAATGAGCTCCTGGAGGAGATCAGAGCCCTGCGGGACCTGTTGCAGTTCTGCAGGGCCTGCAAGACGGAGCTCTTCCGCCAGGCTTTCGAATAGGAGCCGCCACCACCACCACTACCACCAATGGGGACCGTTTCACAGCACCGCCGGAGGTTAAGTGGCAGATAACATCAGGAGGCCACAGCAACCTCCCTTGGAATGAAAGGGTATGTGCAATATGGAGAGAGGGTTTTAGTCACGCGGGATCCTTGGGCGTGGCCCATGTATTAACTGTTTTAAAGTGTTTTATTGCGTTTTATTGCACTGTGTGCCATATTGCTGTAAGCCGCCCTGAGCCCGCATGGCGGGGAGGGCGGGGTATAAATAAAATTAAATAAATAAATTAGGATTTCGTACCAAATTGTTAGAGGGTATGAATTATAATTATAGTATTGTTAAAATAGATTAGGTTATTAGGACCAGCTGAATTGGAGAACTGTTGTATTAGTAGCATCCTCTATATTTCACCAGAAACCAGCCCATATGTGGTCTGAGGCTAGTTAGCGAAGACCACCAATGGGTGATGGCTGGCCAAGGGATACCCAGTGCTCCTGGGGAGGGGAAAGTATTGTGGTGGGACCAGGCAAACATGGGAAAGAAGGGAACAGAGACGTAGACGGTCTTGGTCCCCTTCCAGCCTGCATCTCATCCCGAAGGTAGTAGGCGGTGGGACTAGGATTATTGACCCCACTCCGACATTGGTGTTGTGCAATGCCAGGTACATAAACAATAAGACCATGATCCTCTGTGATTTCCCATCAGAACAGGACATGGACCTGGCATGCGTGACCGAGACCTGGCTGCGTTATGGGGAGACCATCGCTCTCCCCCAATTAGCTCCTCCCGGGTTCTCAGTCCATCACCAATCCCGGAGTAAGGAGCAGGGGGGGAGTGGTATTGTTCATTAAGGAGGATTACACCTTCAAAGTACTCCCACCGCCGAGACTCATGGGCATAGAGTGTGCCAGCTTTGTATGGGAAGCCAGGGAGAGTTTGGCTGTCTGGTTGGTGTACCGTCCGCCCAATGCACCGGCTAGCAGCCTGCCATCCCTGCTGGAGGCCATATCAGGATGGACACTGGAGCACCCTAGGCTGTTAGTCTTGGGTGACTTCAATGTCCATGCCGATGACGCAACCTCTACGCAGGCAATGAATCTGGTGTCGTCCATGGTGGCGCTAGGACTCTCCCAATGTGTTACGGCCCCCACCCACAGAGCGGGCACATGCTCGATTTGATCTTCGCAGCGGGGGTTACAGTGGACCGGATTATGGCTATGGTCATTCCATGGTCAGACCACCATGTTCTGAAGGCCCATATGAATGTGCCACACCAACCCTGTTTGGGCGTCGAGCGTATTTTGGCTCGCCCATGGAGCCAAATGGACCCCATACGGCTTCAAACGGCCCCGCAGGATCCGATGCCCCCCAGTGGTTTGCTAGATGAGCTTGTCAAGGACTAACAAACCTGACTCTCGGCAGCCATCGATGTGATCACTCCCCGACATCCCTGCACCCCCATTCTAAACTCGCTCCATGGTACACACAGGAGCTGAGGTTGGTGAAACGGGAGCTTAGACGGCTAGAGAGACAGTGGCGTCGCGCTCATGATGGAGTGACAAGAGCATCCTATAGGATATTTATGAGATCCTATGAGATGGCAGCCAAGGCTGCTAAAAGGGAATACTATGCAGCCACGATTGCGTTTGCGAGCTCTTGCCCAGCCCAATTATTTAGAACAATTCAGTCTTTTACTACACTGCCACAGGGCAGATCAAACGATAGGGAATCGGAGATTGGCTGTGAGGAATTTGCAAGCTATTTCACAGATAAAGTCTTGTCGCTCCACCACGACCTCCCCACCACAGTTGAGACAGTAACAGAATTTGAGGCTCCATGCACGTCTTCTGGTCCCATTCTGGATTATTTCGGTCCATTCAGTCTAGAGGAGGTTGACAAGTTACTCTCATCTGTTCACCCAACCACGTGCAGCCTTGATCCTTGCCAATCATGGCTGGTTAAAGTAAGTTGTGACGGGCTATGAGGTGCGCTAAGGGAGATAATCAGTAAGTCCCTCATTGAGGGTCTGTTCCCTAGCGCACTAAAGGAGGCAGTGGTCTGCCCTCTTCTAAAATAAACCATCCCTGGATCCGGATGAATTAGCTAATTACCAGCCGGTATCAGTTTGCCCTATTTGGGCAAATTGTTCGAGAGGGTGGTGGCGACACAGCTGCATGGTTTCTTGGATGATGCCTTCATATTAGATCCCTTCCAGTCCAGTTTCTGACCAGGTCATGGGACAGAGACAGTCCTGGTCGCCCTTCACAGACGACCTCCGGAGGCATCTGGATCGAGGTGGCATGGCAGTATTGTTGTTGTTAAACCTGTCAGCGACGTTCAACATGGTCAACCATCAACTACTGACCCACCGCCTCGCCGTCACCAGGATTTAGGGGGTTGCCTTGCAATGGCTCTCCTCATTTCTGTACGGTCGGGGACAAAGGGTGGCACTGGGGGAACAGCTGTCCTGAAGGCACCCACTAGACTGTGGAGTGCCACAAGGGGCGGTACTTTCCCCAATTCTATTTAACATTTACATGCGCCCCCTTGCCCAGAGTCATGGGCTGAGTTGTCGCCAGTATGCGGATGACACCCAGCTGTATCTGTTGTTGGGTGACCAGTCAGACTCTAGTCCGGGAAATCTGGACCTGGCATTGAAAGCCGTGGCTGGTTGGCTTAGACTGAGTTGATTGAAATTGAATCTGACAAAGACAGAGGTCTTGTGCCTGAGTCAGAGTGGACCAAGGTTAAGGATCCCACTCCCGACCTTTGATGGGGCGCTGTTGGTGCCAGTGACGGAGGTTAGGCGCTTGGGAGTGCTCCTGGATGCCTCCTTAATGATAGAGGCCCAGGTAGCAGCCACTGCAAAGACTGCCTTTTACCATCTATGGCTGATTAAGCAGTTGGTTCCCTTCCTTGAACACAATGACCTGGCAACAGTGATTTATGCAATGGTCACCTTGAGATTGGATTACTGCAATGCTCTTTACATGGGGCTCCCCTTGCCTCAGATCTGGAAGCTGCAGGGGGTGCAGAATGCAGTGGCGAGGCTGTTGCTGTGCCTTCCTGTGCGGAAACACATCCAGCCCGCCCTAAAAGCACTGCACTGGATGC
The DNA here is from genome assembly GCF_001447785.1 of Gekko japonicus. Taxonomy (NCBI): domain Eukaryota; kingdom Metazoa; phylum Chordata; class Lepidosauria; order Squamata; family Gekkonidae; genus Gekko; species Gekko japonicus. Next base: position 175,525 of record NW_015159724.1, on the reverse strand, counting down.
CAATAGCATACCGGATTCGGTTCAAGGTGCTGGTTTTGACCTTTAAAGCCCTATATGGTCAGGGACCTGCTTACCTGAGGGACCGCCTTTCCCCACATGTTCCCCAGAGGGCACTAAATTCTGGATCCCAACACCGTCTGGCCCTTCTGGGCCCTAAAGAAGCCAGGCCAGCAGTGACGAGGGCCAGGGCCTTTTCTGTGGTGGCCCCACACTGGTAGAATGAGCTCCCGGAGGACATCAGGGCCCTGCGGTACCTTCTGCAGTTCCGCAGGGCCTGTAAAATGGAGCTCTTCCACCAGGCTTTTGATTAGGGGGCCGCCGGTAACATTATGGCCCTGGCCCTAACATCAGCACCAAAGTAACATCAGCACCAAAGTAATATCTGATAGCCTGGCAAGAAACCTGGAATATGGCGATTGTTATATCTGGATGCTGAAAGAATGCCGCCATTGTTTACTTGCACTGCTTGCACTTTGTCTTTTGTTGTGGTTTTAACTGTTTTATCTGTTTTAATATTTGTATAATGTATTTTTATATATATGACAGTAAGCCGCCCTGAGCCTGCCTTCGCGGGGAGGGCGGGATATAAATCAAATAAATAAATAAAATTGTGTGTTTTGTGTGTGTTTTTGTGTGTATGCTTTGCTTTTATTAATTTATAATAAAACACCTTTCTGGTTGAACTGCAGCCGGGTTTATTTTGAAAGTACTCTAAGGGAATATCCTAGTATACATAGGTGGAGATCCCAAGTTACCCTCCGCACTCTATCTCCAATTAAAGGTAATTTCCCCAACCAATTAGGAGACTGCCAATTTCGGTAACAGCATGTTGGCTGAGAACAGATATCATCCCATGCTGAGGCATATGTTGGAGAGAGAGCATATGAGTATGCATGCCATGGAACTGGAGGGAAGGCAGATGGCCAACCAATCCCATATGGAGCCAATGGCATCGGAGCAGAATGAGATTTTTTGACATCTTCCAAGATGGGGCCCAATCCAGGGGAAGCTCACCTTCCAAAATAGAGTCATCGGGTTCTTGTAAATGGGGGGGATAGTGTCCTCAGAGGCAGTGATAAGGATGGTTCCTTGTCCAATACAATTGGATCCAATACTGTCAGTTTCAGAACTGAGATAGCGATCTTGGATTTGATGCACTGTTTAAAGTTCAAAGATTTTTGGTGCTTTGATTTGGACATAGCCTTTTTGTGAGATGGTGGTTCTGAAGCACTACAGTGTGATGATGTCAGTTTTGGAGTCTGGGACTGACATTGACATGGATCTAATGCCGGCACAGGACATGCTAAGATGACAGACTCCAGTCTTTTCTCGGGCTCATGCATGGCAGCTTTTTTCACTGCCAGAGTTTCTGAACTAGCGAGCACGTTCTCCCAAAGGCCCGCTTTTAGCCTTGATGCCCTGTGATGTCAGGTCTTTGGGGTAAACTGCTGACATTGTCAGCATGCCCCCACATTATTAAACTCCCCTAAATATAAAAGACAAGGGGAGTGCTCATCAGAGTGGGTTATATTTGTCCCAAATTGGGGACATGTGCCATTTTTTTTAGTTGAAAAGATTGATGATTTCTTTGAAGGAAAAAAAAAACCTACTAGAGAAAGCTCCTCTCACTTCAGTGGCAAAGAGAGAACTAAGGAAAGATGACAGCCCCCCTTGGTGCATGACAATTTCGGCAGGAAATGTTATTGCACATTTGCTGAGCTGGGGGGGCGCCCTTCAGCTCCTGGAAACTAGAAGGCTCTCCGCAGCGGGCTTGCACCATCCCAATGTGGGACTGCACAGAAGAATGAAGATGAACTATGGATTTCCTGGCTCTGATTGAGTTAAAGGGTGGGAGGGGCGTTGCAGAAAGATGACAAAAGGAAATTGCATCCAGGCAGGGTAGAGGCTTCCCCATGCCTCAGCCAGGTTGGTAGGTTAGGAAACATTCAGGGAAGTTCAGCAAAAGGTAATCAGCTTGATAGATATGTAGAGGGCTGCATGATCAGATGGAGTTAGTCAGGACAGATACACCAAATCATTTTCTTCCAACCATGTCTCTGTTATACAAGCCAAGCCAATCTCCTCTTTCTGTAACATCCTGGTGAGGCATGTTGTTTGGTGCCTCATTGATCTGGTATCGCATAATATTAGGGAAGAAGTGGGGAAAATAAGAATGCTTGCATCATCAGTTCTTAGGATACTACAGAAATTAGGTAGGGAGAATCCTTGCTAGATACTGGTTGTCTTTGATAACGCCTAACCCCGTATCTTCCAGCTCCCATCTGCACTGGAATAGTGCATTTACCATACATCCTGCTCCAGGTAAAAATTGCCCCCAGAACTACTAAGCCATGCCACAAATGCCTCAGATTCAACATGATAGTGTTCATGGAAAAGCCATGCAAAGGTCCAGGGCTATAGCCATGGTGTATTGATATTATCATTGGCGAACAGGTGTTATTCTGTGCCAGCTGCTCCTGGTTTCCTGGTAAATAACTGGTGTAATTCTCCTTCTTCCACTGGTTGCATGCAATGGCAGGACCCCAGGCTAAGAGGCACAGGCCAAGAACCCTTTTTTCCTGTCACCCTTCAGCTTGCAACAAGAGACTTGCACCTCTGATGTAGGGATGGCTCTTTGAAGCTAGAGAAACTGTAATCTGTTCTCACCTTCAGCATGCAAAAAGAGGCAGCAAGCAAATCCCAGTATGGATCCACTGGACTCAGCCTTCCATCCCTGGCTTCTGATGAGGGGCTGGACTTAACATAACCTTCGCATAAAGATTTCCACAGCCAAAGCCCCTAGACCCTTGAAATAGTCATTGGGGATTGTGGCACGTAACAAGGAATGGGGCAAGAAGAATACGACACTTTATAGTTCTCAAGTTATGCAATTTTATGATAACTTCTTAGCTGGAGGCTCTTCCACAATAATAGAAGCTCATATTAATGCTGACTGGATTCTCCTAATGATTTCAGTTCAGAAGTAAAGGACCTGGCACGCAGCAGTACTACCTCATAATCAAAATACAGAATACTGACAGATCAGTTCTGGGGATCTTATACCTAATCATAATATCTGGACACCTTTCAAGATACAAAAATTAACTGGAGCAAGTACAGTAACTTTCTCAGCCTCTTCTGCCACCATCAAAAATATCCCAGCTGTGATTGGGGCTTAATTTATTTTTTAGAATGAAGATAGAAAAGCAACATATATCATCTTTTCATAGCTGCCATGCCATCTCAGAAAATTTGCTCAAAATCCATTTGATTTGTTCTGGAAGGAAAAATCCTGTCACGTACATTGAGTGTTACTAAGTGATTATAAGTTGTTAATATTTCAAAATATGATAGAGTTACCCAACTGAGAAAGATCTGGCCCTATTACATCCCAGTGATGACTGTCAAATGAGGAAACCTCTTGCTGTTTGTTCTTTGTCTTTGAACAACCCAATGAGTTAAATTTATTATTTATTAACCCACAACAAATGTTGAACATTTGTCAAAGACTTGGTGTTCAAAATATCTCTTACCCCGGACAGGATCAAAGTGGCTCACAAAACAAATACCAATGACAACCATAGTAACAATGAAATAGGAATTTAAAAAATAGCAATAACATAATTTCCTCCATAACAATGATCAAGTTGTACTAATTATTCAATTTCCTCATCCCAGTCCAAACTGGATGCGGGGGCTGGGACTGTTCTCCTTTGCAGAGAACAAGGAACATGTAAAATGCCATACTTAAAAACATAATATCAATGTAATGTATATTTAACAAACCCCAAGAAAAGAAATATCGTTTTTCTCTTTTTTAAGTATTGTTGAATAAAAAAGCATATCCAGCAATCAAAGTAAGGTACAGCTCAAATATTATAATGGTAAGATAGTTGTCATAGATATAGGCCAGTTTTCTGGGAAAGAAAGAGATGGATGGATTGCTATTTGGGAGACATACATTGCAGATTATGTGTATTAAAATGGTAAATTATGGAATGTATGTATTCATATGTAAGTGCTTAAGAGTCAGTCAAGACAGGGAATCAGGCTTTAGTGAATGCTATGACAATGCACTCCCCACAAATGGATTCTGTGGAAAGATAGACCATATCCCTTAGTGTCTACTATCTAATCATTAAATTTCTATGTTCAGGGAGGGGAAGGCCTAAATGTATTAAGTGATTAAATATTTATTTGAAAATTTTCTGTGTCTCTTATCTAAACCTGTATTTTAAAAGCCTGGCAATGAATTAATGATTCCTAGGTGCTTGCCTTCCATTTGGCCAGCCTGGAAACAGAGCAACATTAACTGCCTTTGCGGGAGTTCATGAAGTAGCTTTGTGAGTGTAAAATAGGGTTGTTCAGGTGGCAGCCAGGTTTATCTGGCCTTGAGCTGCTGTACAGTTGCACTGCTTAGATTCTCTAATGTACACTAGACATAGAAACAATTTAATTAGTTATTCAATAAAAACAGACTTTGGTCAAAACAATCAGATGTTGCTGCACCTTCAAGCCACCAAAGGCTCAGTTAGACAATTATCTCAGGGGAAAATAGCATCTGGTCAGCATATTCAAGAAAAGCAGCTGCTGCCTTAATAAGAAGCCTGTTTTGGACACATTTATCTAGTAAACACAGTCCCAGACAACTTGAGTCCTATATATAGTAGAGAACACAGACACCCATGTGAATGCTTATATGGCTCCACAGAGGCCTTGCTACACAACTTTTCTACCTACTGCCAAAATGGTGATCACATAAAAGAGAGCATTTTCAGTGGTGGCACCGCATTTGTGGAATTCATTCCCAAGAGAAGTTCCTGGACTTTGTGTTGTGCCAGAGGAGGAGGAGGAGGAGGAGGAGGAGGAGGAGGAGGAGGAGGAGATTGGATTTATACCCCGCCCTTCACTACCCAAAGGTGTCTCAGAGCGGTTTACAAACTCCTTTCCCTTCCCCTCCCCACAACAGACATCCTGTGAGGTAGTTGGAGGAGTGGGGAATCAAACCTGGTTCTCCCAAGATTAGAGTTCACACACTTAACCACTACACCAAACTGGCCAACACCAACAAAGTTGATTCTAATGCTAATATATTTTCTACTGCTGATTATTTGATTTTACTGTATTTAACCGTAAGTGATTTGAATGACCACAACTAATGTTCAGTTCTAGTGCTAAGTTACAAGTAATTTTTTTTCTTGCAATCTACCATGCATTGCTCAGAAGAAAGACAAGATGCAGATCGTAAAAACAAACAGATGCTCTGAGCTGGCAAACAGGCAACCATTTACAACTGCAGTCTGCAAGAAAATAGGTTGCATTTAATTTAGCAAAAAAGTAGGCCTAGTTTTAGAAGAAGAAGAAGAAGAAGAAGAAGAGATTGGATTTATACCCCGCCCTTCACTTGGAGTCTCAGAGCGGCTTACAAACTCCTTTCCCTTCCCCTCCCCACAACAGACACCCTGTGAGGTGGGTGGGGCTGAGAGAACTCTGACACAAACTGCTCTTTTTCAAGGACAGCTGTGCCAGAGCTTGTGACTGACCCAAGGTCACATCAGCAGGTGCAAGTGGAGGAGTGGGGAATCAAACCCGGTTCTCCCAAATTAGAGTCCGTACACTTAACCATTACACCAAACTGGCTCTTTTAACATTACTAGTTTATTACCCTGAAAGGTCTTCTATATAATTCTGTAGACAAAAACATTTCTTTGCTGATTGCCAAGTCTAGCTTGGGAAGCTCCTGAAGGTTTGGGGGCAACGTGGAGGAAGGGTGGAGTCTGGGGAAGGGAGGGAGCTCAGCTGGGAAGTCATGCCATAACGCCTGCCCTCCGAAGCGGCTATTTCCTCCAGGGGACCTGATCTCTGTGGTCGAGAGATCACTTGTAATCCCAGTTGAACTCCAGGCCCACCTGGATATTAGCAATCCGAGCTGCAACTGAGTTGCTTTGAACCAACTATCTGATTGTGCTCGTATTTGCTAAAGTTGCAACAGTTGATAAATATTTTGCCCTCCCCCAGATGGAAGAAACAGTCAGACAATGAGGTTGTATGAAATAAGGCCACTTTATTAAAATATTAACTAAACGGCAAAGGGCATAAATGAAGACAGCGGCACGGCAAGGCCTGGAGTCGCTTTGACCACCATCCTTAACCGTATAAATGACAAGACACCATGGCCCCGGGTTGGAGCCAACTGTAAGTCGCTTACAAACCCGACCGGGCCAATGCTTGGGATGTGCCTTCAGGAGCCCTCAAACACCACCGCACGGCCAGCGCTGAGTCTCCGTCGTGGCCATCCCCATAGGCAGTCTGCAAGCCTCATTCCAGGCCGCACGGCTGCAGGGTTGATCCCGCAGACCCCTCTACCCCACCCCAGGGGTTATTAATGGGTGCTTTCTTTTTTTTTAACCATAATATTTTATTAGGTTTTAACACGACACAGTTCAAATACATACAGGTTCTCAAGAGTCAATGTAACAAAGGCATCCCGAATAGGTCAAACATTGTATAAAATTCCAGCATCTCACAAACGTATATTGGTAAAAGCAAGCTAACTTAATAATAACAATGTGTATTTCGCATTACTAATAGCTTCCCAGTCAAAAGATTCAAAGGTTAACTTATCAACGATTGGATACCATTTACCAGTTGGGTTTAACAAAACACATTCATTTTGATCATTTGTACTAAAAATTGAAACGGTCTCAAATAAAAAATATTCCCAAATTTTAGATAGCCATAAATTAATTGTCGGAGGACTTTTATCTTTCCATTTTTTGGCAATACTATTCTTTGCCGCCGTAAGTAGTATATTTATCAATTTTCTCTGTTTATTAGGAATATCACTGTCCGGCCAAAGATTCAATAACATCAATCGGGGGCCTAAGGGAATATCGCAACCAGTAAGGTACAAAATTTGAGATCGAACTTGAGACCAAAATTTGGAGATAAATCTACACGTCCACCAGGTATGAAAGAAAGTCGCCCTTTCCCCACAGAGCTTCCAACACAGAGGGGAGATCGACACAGACATATGTGAGAGAGTAACCGGAGTTAGATACCAGTGTGACAATACCTTAAAAGAGGTTTCAAGGATTTCTGATGATTTAGATAGAGTAAAATGTGCTCTCCAAAAAGAGGACCATTGCTCAGCAGTTAACTGAGTATTGAAATCCGCACCCCAAGCTATTTGATAGCTGAGACGAGCATCAGTGTTTTTAGCGCATAGGATCCTATAGATTCTGGAGATAAGCCCCTTCTTTTTGAGGGGGACTGCCAAGATATTTTCAAACTCTGTCAGAGAGGAATTGATAGCATTACTAAAATCTGAGACTTCTAACCAGTGTCTTAATTGGAAATATTCAAACCAATGAACGGAGGTCTTGAATTTACTCTCAATTTCAAGTTTAGTCATTAGTTTGCCTTTTCTAATTATATCAATGATTCTAACTATACCTTTTTCTCTCCAGGTGGAGAATGTGTGAGAACTAA